>NC_052963.1:2969002-3061502 GCF_013358895.1 Oreochromis aureus | reverse complement strand
TCCAAAAGTTGATTCTGTTCATCTGGACGTAGCGTTTTCAGTGGGGGAAATGTTTTGTCACTCATCCAAGTGACTTCTTCAGTCTCAGCTGACTGCAGGTTTTCCCAATCTTATAAACAGTACATTTGCATAATGACTGAAACCAGCCCACTGAAGGAACAATGGGCTGGGAGGTCAGTTCCTTCATCATAATTATGCAAATTCTCATGACCATTGATCAACAACCACTGATCAATGTCCATGAGTCCCATTCACAGAGAGTTGGGGAATGGCTGCAATCACAACATTGTAAGATGGTGACAGATGTACCCTTAGGCCCCCTCCTCGATTCAGAGATGGTCTTTCCTTTTTCACGTAAATGGCCTCCTTGACTCCGCACTCAAACCAGCGTTCCTCCCTGTCCAGGATGTGTACATCCTCATCATTGAAACAGTGTCCACTGGCCTGTAGGTGTGAATAGACTGCAGAGTCCTGCCCTGACGAGGAAGCTCTTCTGTGTTGTGCCATCCGCTTCGCCAGAGGTTGTTTGGTTTCCCCGATGTATAAGTCCTGGCAAATAGGGATATTAGGGGATAATTTAGGGGCAGGGATAGCTCAGTAGGTAGAGTGGTGGTCATGATCGGAAGGTCGGGGGTTCAAATACGCTGAACAGCTACCCTGAGGTACCCCTGAGCAAGGTACCATCCCTACACACTGCTCCCCGGTGCGCCTGCTTAGTGGCTGTGAATGGGTCAAATGCAGAGAGAGTAATTTCCCCACGGGGATCAATAAAGTATACAATATTATCATTATTAATTAACAGTGTACACTATGTTTCTCAATTTGTGTCGGGGGACCTGATCCTTGGGGTGGACTGATTTTTGGCGCAGCGTGTTTTGGGGTTTCAAAGCCACAGAGATGCGGTGTTTAGAAAAAAATGTGTCTCAACTGTTCCGATATGCCTGACACATACGGGTGTGTCATACTACAGGTTTTCACTTAGGCAGTAGTTGTCCTTCTCTCCTGGATCATCTGGAGCCTTCTTTAGGTGCCTTCTCAGCTTTGACAGATGTCCAGCTGGGATAACTACATTTACTGAGGGCCTTCTTGATGTGATGTTCTTCTGCTTCTTCTGCTTGGGGGCCTAAGGGTACATCTTTCGCCATCATACAATGCTGCGATTGCAGCCATTACCCAACTTTCTGTGAGTGGTACTTATGGCCATTGATCAGTGGGCTTTGATCAGTGGTTGTTGATCAATGGTCTTGAGAATTTGCATAATTATGATGAAGAAACTGACCTCCCAGCCCATTGTTCCTTCAGTGGGCTGGTTTCAGTCATTATGCAAATGTACTGTTTATAAGACTGGGGAAACCTGCAGTCAGCTGAGACTGAAGAAGTCACCTGGATTAGTGACAAAACGTTTCTGCCACTGAAAACGCTACCCTGACCCTGGAAACTGTTTTTTCCTGTTTCAGCCTTTGTCTGTATACAGGCAGCAGCAGTATGGAACAATGGTCTGCCTTGCCAAAAGCTGGACGGGGGAGGGGCTTGTAGCACGGGATCAATGTAGAGTAACAATAGAGATCGACAGACCACAAGACTTGCACACGTTGCATTGTGGGTACGAGTGGCAGCAAAATCAAAACACTGCATCAAGCACTAGCATTTCCAGCACCGATAACCATTCATTCTGCGGTTTTAATCCCTACATTTTATTTGCCCCAAAAACAGTTATGTACAAAACGACGGAGAACACGGCAGGTCCGTACAAAGACAGACTTGACGAAAAGGCAAAAAAAATAATAATTATAAATATGAGCGTGATGAAAGCTGGGCAGCACTGGGTATCGAAACCCGGTTCTTGTTGAGAACCGGTTCCCACTGTTTCAATTCCTTGGAATTGTTTGCCATTTTTGCAAACGATTCCCTTATCGATTCCAGTCGCTCCGAATGACGTCACCATGTTGCGGAGCGTCATTTACCTGGCAGGGCGCCTAAGCGGCTCAAACGCTCAAAAGTTTGGTTATACTTTACGAGAACGGATGACAATGGGGCAACTTGCAATACTTGCAAAGTAGATATTTCATTTAAAGGAGGAAACACTACGAATATGCAAAAGCATTTGCTCACAAAACACGCGATAACCTTAAATGAATGTTGTGTTTTTAATTCCGCTCCGGACTCGTGAATCTCAACCCAGCAGCAGCGGTAACGTTTGCACGTCCTCTCCCGTTAATGCGGCAGGTAAATAATCAACTAACAGTGAATATTATGTTAGCGTGATCTGCCTTATTACAAAACCTGCCGTTACTGTGCGCTGCATTTAGGTGACCATGATGAGAGAGACAGTCTGGCTGGCTCAGATGCTGGCAGTTCTCGCTGCAGTCTACCGGTAGCGTCTCCTTTCAGGCCAGGATAGACGAATGTCACCGAGCAGTGACTAAGTTTGTGGTCAAAGGCTTGCACCCATTTGCCACAGCAGATGCCCCCGATTTTCGGTAAGTGAATGTGTTTAATTGTAGGCAGGGATATTACTGGATATTCTTGTGTAATTGCTACAGAATAATTTATGTTATACTTTGTTATTGCTACAGAAGAATATTTATTTTATTATTTTACATTTACAATTTCTTTTCCTGGGGACCCTGTGACACCCCATTGAAGAGCCGTAGGCTGTGGATCTCTTAAGATCTCACTGTTGGGTTTGTAAGGCCATGTTACTCCTAAATTTCTATCTTGTTCAAAGAGAAGATATAAAACAAAGTTCCAAGCTAATCGACCTTAGTGTTCTCCTTTTTTAAAAAGAATCGATAAAGAATCGAATAGTTAAACAGAATCGAAAATGGAATCGGAATCGTGAAAATCTTATCAATACCCATCCCTAGGCAGCACGCTAACGTCTTTAGTCCACTCTGTATGCTTGTATGGGTCTAACCCTTTCACTCCTTTGACTTTCTCCTCATACCTTTTTGTGTTCTTAAGTGTTAGTGCATATACTCATGAAGTGTTTGGTAACTTCAGATCCCTGCAACAAGCCCAGTTCCAGTTTACCGACGGATGGGTACAGGACACTGACATATTCTGAGTAGGCAGATATGTAGGTGGACAGCAGCTTTATTCTAAGTGAAGGGCAACCCTTCAGAAAACGGACAGAGCAGTGGAGAAGCCAAGGCAATAGAACAATATAAAACTCGATTACTAAAATATAATTTATTTCATAAAAAAGATTTAAAACAGTTAAAAACATCCCTGGCCAGGGAGAACGCACAATAAAAACAACACTAAAAGTCCAGTGGCGTCAGCCACAGCATTAAAATCCACTAAAATCAGAGTGGGGCAAAGAAAACCCAGCAACGTCCCTGGCCGTCCTGTCTGTCTCTTCGCTCCGGAGTACTGGAAGAGAGAGGGGGCAGCGACAGTCACTGTTCTTTCCAGTGAAAGGGATTTCTTGTACCACCGTGTGTTTCGGGACTTACCCCGCAATCCAGGCCCTGCGTCACCTTTTCATGACTTCGGAAACATGACTTGACACAATTTTTCTTCCACAAAGGAATCCGATAAAAACCGATTGCTTTACCCGATGGCTTCCAGTGGCTGTCATGCGACCGGCTATGGCAGTTAATAATACAACAGCCTCTTGCCATTCTTTTTGTCTCTGTTTATCTCTGTGTGACTGTTGTCTTGTAGCCCATGTACGCGCTAGCCACTTGTACCTACAATCATTTGCGGTTTTACCCTGGAAATGACGTCACATTTTCAGTCTCTATGGTCCAGTGTTTGATCACCTCTTGTGGGGAAGGAGATGTGTTGGTAGTATTTGGGAAGAACTTTCTTCATGTTGGTTCTGTTGAAGTCTCCCAGCACAATAAAGGCAGCTTCGGGATTTTTGTTCTCAAGTCCAATAATGACGTTATACGAACTGTCCATAGCCGTAGCTTTATCAACATGTGGGGGAATGTAAACAGCTGAAAGGAGAACTGAACTCCCTCAGGAGTAGGGATGGGTATCGTTTAGCTTTTATCCAATACCGGTGCCAAACCAGTACTACAGTGCCGGTGCTTGAACCGGTGTTTAAAGAATGGAGAACACAAAGTTTGTCCAAAATCCTCTTATGTTTAGCTGTTTTTTTTGTAAAAAGATAACAATGTTAGCCTTTTCTGCAGCTATAGGGCATATATGGTATCACTCTATCAAACAAGAAGACAGCTGCATGTAACTACGACGGTGTTTGCTAGTTCACCTTACATGCATTACTTTAATAACGTGGTTAGCCTACTCAACGTAAATTACACACGAACAACATGAAGCTACTCACCCAGAGAAGAACGGCTGCTGCTGCCATCATCATCCGTCATCATTTCTGTTACACTGACAGGGCTAGGATCCAGGACTCTACTCTTCGGGTTCTTGGGGGATGTTGCTAACTCCAGGTCCGATAACAGGCACCACACCCGCAGTAGATGTGCACGGTGTGAGGTCTCGCAGCAAGCTATCAAACACGGCGCATTTCTCGGCTTTTAAAAAAACGCTATGCGTCGCCAGGTGTTTCATCAGATTCGAGGAGTTACCTCCTTTGCACAGTATCACCTTAAAGCACTTGTTGCAGGCTGCTGAGTTTGCATCTTTTGCTGTGAAGTACAGCCAGACTTTGACCGCTTCGCCTTGGGCATTTTTAATCTGTAGCTCTGCTCTAAAAGAACGTACGTACCTGGGCCCGCCTACTCTCCTTGGAAAGGTAAAATGATTGGCTAGAATCCAAAGTGTATGACATCTCAAGAAAAAAAAAAAGCACCGAAATAAAGCACCGAAATGTGTGCTGCTTTTCGGTCTGGTTACTACCGTTTATACTGGTCTAACTTTAATGGTCAGCAGCTCGAGGCTCTGAGAGCAGTAAGTTTTTAAGATACACACATCTGTAGCCCACAAAGAGTTAACCATAAAGCACACCCCTCCTCCCCTTTTCTTGCCTGAGTCCTTTATTCGGTCTCCCCGGTAAACAGTGAATCCATCTGGCGTGATGGTGCAGTCGGGGACGCTGGGCTCTAGCCATGTCTTTGTGAAGGCCAGAACACAGCAGTTCCTGATATCTTTTTGGTGTTTAATCCGTGCACGCAGCTCGTCAAGTTTGTTGTCCAGAGACTGGAGATTCGAGAGCAGGATGCTGGACGAATGCGCCGGAGTTTCTCTGTCGGGTTTGGCTCAAAACTCCGGCGCATTTCCCCCTCTTTGTTTTCCCTCGGTGTTGCGTGAGTAAACAAAGGAGACCAGGCAGCAGAGTATCCACGGTGTCGAAACCTGCTGTAAAGTCCGAACTGGCTGACAAACGTAGCTCCAATGTTACGGTCACTGGGAGGACTCAAACGCAGGACTCCTTTCTTGAAGGAAGAACAGAGGGATCTTTATTTACAAACACCAGGTGAAAAAGTGAAGCAGTGACTCAGTGCTATATACAGGCGTGCGGGGATCAGGGCTCCAGGGAATCCACAGGGAAAAGCAGGGGGAACACTCTCTCTCCTCCACAGTCTCTCGTGACGTCTCACCAGGCATTCACTCCTCTCTCGCACCAGAAACTCAGCAGGGAACAACGGTAGGTCCAGGGATCTGTACACAGGGAAATAAATCATTAGCACAAGAAGCTGACACACGGGAACAAGGCTGTAGTGGCCGAGCCGGGATTTCACTGACACATGTCAAGCAACGATCCAACGAAGACCAGTCTCGCTTCTTCCCTTTAGTAGAGGCCAGTTAATGAGACGCAGGTGTTGATCATCTCCCAGGTATGTAGGCCAAAGGCGGGAGCCCACGATGAACTCCGCCCAGGCGACAGAGAGGGAGGGAGGGAGAGAGAGAGAGGGGGAGAGAGAGAGAGGAAAAAAAGGAACACAAAGCAGAACTCCTCAGGCAGATCTGCCGGACCGTGACATCCAATTTGTCTGTCGGTATGACAGCATTTGTCTGTCATACCGAGTATATGATAGCACTGTGTGCACAGAAATAGCAAGCAGTACAAAATCCATCCATCCATCTGCTTCCGCTTATCCTTTTACAGGGTCGTGGGGGGCGCTGGAGCCTATCCCAGCTGTCATAGGTGCGAGAGGCGGGGTACACCCTGGACAGGTCGCTGCAGTACAAAATAAATAATAAAATTTTTGCTGAGATGACTCGGCGCTATCATTGGTGCGGCCATCTTACAGCGCAACCGGAAGTTGTCTTTTTAGCTTTAGGCTACGTGTTTGAGAATTATACCACGGAGTCAGGTACTTCTGATTTGAGGCCTTAGTTTTCACAGGAGCTACAGTATCCAGAGTCGTACGTAGTGAGGAGGTAAAATTATTAACAAGATAATCGACCTCTGTTGGAATAGCGTTCAGATAGCTGCTCTGCTCTATGTTGGTACAGGGCATTGAAGATGATAACAGTGGGTGGATTATATTCTTAAACTTAGTTACAGCACTTTCAGAAAGACATCTACTTTGATAAAGTCTACTCTCCACTGCTGTGTAATCAATTATTGTAAATGTTATCAGGAAATGATCAGACAGCAGAGGGTTTTCAGGAAACACTGTTAAATGTTCAGTTTCTATGCCATATGTTAAAACAAGATCTAGAGTGTGATTAAAGTGGTGGGTGGGTTCTTTTACATTTTGAGAGAAGCCAATTGAGTCTAATAACAGATTAAATGCCATGTTGAGGCTGTCATTTTTAGCATCTACATGGATGTTAAAATCACCCACAATAATTATTTTATCTGAGCTGAGCACTAAATCAGATAAAAAGTCTGAGAAATCAGAGAGAAACTGTGTGTAAGGCCCAGGTGGACGATATATGATAACAAGTAAGACTGGTTTCTGAGTTTTACAGCTGGGGTGGACGAGGCTAAGCATCAGGCTTTCAAATGAATTAAAAGTCTGTCTTGGTCTTTCGTTAATTAATAGGCTGGTGTGAAAAATTGCTGCCACACCGCCCCCTCGGCCTGTGCTTCGAGGTTTCTGGTAGTTAGAATGACTCGGGGGTGTTGATTCATTTAAACTAACATAATCATCCTGCTGCAACCAGGTTTCTGTAAGGCAGAGTAAATCGATTTGTTGATCAATTATTAAGTCATGTACTAACAGAGACCCTTGATTGACTCTTGACATAGTTCACTCCAGACTCCATGCAAGTAATTCCATGAAGACAATACAGCATGGGCGAGGAGAGCAGGGCTCACGTCAGCTGATATTTTTTTTACCAAAAGGTCAAACAATGTTAATAACATTATAATTCCTTTTTTATTATTATTATTTTGGAAGGCTATTAAATCCTTTGCTTAACATAAAACTGGCATATAATTCCCCAATGCATTATCAAGAAATTTCTCATTAACCAGATAGTGTTGTTGTTTTTTTAACAAGAATTCCATTGCACCAGTTTCTTTTAAAGCTTTAAATACTATTGATAAGAATTACCCACGCTGCCTACTGATCATTCTGTGATAAATCAGTTTATTTCTAATCCAGTGAAAGTGTCAGAGGTGCATAAAGCTCCTAAACTTTAATCTGGCACATCCTGATCATTTAATATCTTTATTTTGAAAGCTAATTGTTTATTTTACTCCATGATTCTTCTTGCCTAATTTGGTAGAAACTTTTAATTAATTATTTTTTTTTTGGATTGACTCTTATTTCAAAAACTTACAGCCCCATGACCAGATTATCAGTTCTGGTTAATGTCCTGGAGAGTGACAAGTGAAAACAGAGCTAAAGTGAGCCAATTTTCAGTGTGGGAGTTTTATAAAGCCCACTTTATTTGTGAGATAAATGAACTAACACTTCATTCTCACTTTCCTGTAACTTTTATTGTTGACAAGTTCCATAGTCTCCTCAGTATAACTAACATCTGTCTGTTGCTCAGGGATCTTCTGCTGGGCTGCTTTTGTTTCACTGCTCACAGTCTGTGTCCCTTACTATTTTCCCCTCCTATCACCATCAAATTCATCTGTACCAAATAGCACAAAAACGTCAGAAATAAATGGTTCTTATAACTGGTTCTTTTATAGTGCTTTTCTACTCTGAGCACTAAAAGTACTTTCCATAAATTGTCTCATTCACTGATTGGCACAAGCACATGTTCTTTCTATGCAAGCGCTTTCTATCTGAAATTCACACGCATTCATACTTTGATGGATGCATCGGAGAGCAACATGGGGTTAATATCTTGCCCAAGGATATTTTGCACGCAGACTCTGAGCAGAACATCAACCTTCCGATTAGTAGGTGACCTGCTATAACACCTGAGCTACAGCCACCCCACCATTTTTCAACTGCTCTAACAAAATTCTTTTGCTACAGCAGTTGAAATGATGAGGTATAAACAAAACTGCTCAGAAAACTTGATGAAAGAGAGCTCAACGAGTAGTAAGCAGAAAGGAGTGCAGCTTGCCGTTCTTGTTAACAACCAGTGGTGCAAACCTGCTCACATCTCTGTCAAAGATATTGAACTGTGAACTGTTCTCGCTCTGCTAACCCCACACCTGGGTAGGTCTGATCGCCTTTCATAAACTGTCCCGATGCCGTGGAAGACATCATGCCTCATTACTGTATCAAAGATGCTTTGTTCCAGTGGCTTCCACGATTACAGACCTATTGCACTGACTTCCTACATCGTACAGACCGTGGAAAGGGTTATCGTAGATCAGCTCTGACCTAGGCCAGATCTGGACCCCTTTAGTTTGTTTACCAGCCCCGCCTTGGAGTTGATGATGTCATCATCCACCTGCTCAGACATGTCTCCGCCCATCTGGACCAGCCAACGAGCACTGTAAGGGTCATGTTATTTTACTTTTCCAGTGCATTCAATGCCACAAGGCTGACCCCCTGGATGAAAATCTGACAGCGATGCAGGTGGATGGCTCTCTCATGTCCCATTTTATTGAATACCTGATGGAAAGACCACAAGATGTGCATCTCCAATACTGTGTTTCTGACAAGTGGATCAGCAGCATCACAAGGGACGTCCTTTCACCCTTTACACCAAGGAATTTTGCCACTGGGCAGACACTTTTCATCTTCCAAAGTTTTCTGTTGACTTTGCAGTGTTTGGATCCATCGGTGGGGGTATTGAGACGACGTACTTCGTCTCATCACCTTCGGTGGAGTCCTTTGTCATGTGGTGCGAGCAGAATCACTTGCAGCTCAATGATTGCAATAGATTCTTGTCTTAAAAAGTGTTCTGTAAATACATTTTATGTACTTTACTTACTTACCCATGTGAGAAAGTGGGACAGGAGGAAGGAAAAACTCCCTTTTAACAGGAATAAAACCTCCAGCAGAACCAGGCTCAGGGAGGGGCGGGGCCATCAGCTGTGACTGGTTATGGGTTAGGGGAGGAAGACATGACAGAGACATTGCGCATGAGAGCCAGAGATTAATAACTAATAATTAAATGCTGAGAGGTGTATAAACAAATAGTGATGCTACAAGGTTAGCGTTCACACAGTCCAGTGAATAAACCGATGAGGTGAGTGAAGATGAATTGTCCATATGACTCACCACAATCAGCTGAGGGAAAGTCAGGGAATCTGGCGGCGGTGAGGGGCGCCGGCGGCACGAGCGTCGCTTCTTTGATGATGCCGGGGCCGGCGCGACAGGCTGAGGTTCCACCAGTCGGCCGGACAGGAGAGCAGCTGTGTGGCTTTGAGCTGCCGGTCCTTTGCTGACTCAGCAGATGCCGCGGAGGTGAGTGGAGATGTGGTGAGGTGCAGAGGGCGTGTGACCTGTGTCCCCCGCAATGGAAGGTCCAACAAGTGAGCCGCAAACGACGGTGGGGAAGCTATCTGCCTATGGAAAAAGAAATAGGCAGCAAGGGCTCCCAGGGAGGTCGCCACATCCTCCTCGCCCGGACAGCCCAAACCGAAAAGCTCAAAGCAGGAACTTGCCCTCAGCATGGTTATAATCAAAATTAGTCTCTTAATGTCCAAAAAGCTCACAGATAAGGTGGTTGATGATAGGAAGGAATCAAAAAATACGACCTGTAAGTGTCTTTGAGGAGGATCTGTCCCCTGGAGAATGCTCCGACAGTAGCTCCAGAGCTGGGCAAGCAACTCTTCCTGTGAGATGGTCCTTGAGTCCGCTGGGTCCATAACGGCTGGATTATTCTGTCAAGGTCTGGCTGGCAGACCGTGGGGAGATGGGGAAATAGGACCCAAACGCCGGACTTTTCAGTGCAACAGTGTTTATTTACAAAGGGTGGTGAAGCAAGCAACAATAAATTCTCCAGTGTCCCAGACTCCCGTGTTGTGTCTTCTTCCCAAAAGTCCCAGTGTAGTGCTCTCTGCTCCAGTGTCTCTGCACTCCCCGTGCTCACTGCTCTGTCTCGTCCCACGTTCCTCCTGAGGGAAAACCATAGAGGCAGCCGTTACACACTTTATCCCAGCAGGTATACACTCACAGACTTTCAAACTAAGCTAGAAGACTGACGTGAAGTCAAACACAATAATCCAGCGTCGGTGGAAGCTCCATCGCTCATCTAAATAGCTCCCCCGACGAGCCCAGATGAGGAGCAGGTGTGTGGCAAGGGCTTTGGGTATGGCCAGTCCTCAAGCCAGGCCACGCCCCTCAGGCCTGAAGATGCCTGTAACTTGGCCACAAACAACAGCAACACACATACACACATACAAACCTGCCTACATACAGATGAGGACAGATCAGAGGCAGTGCAGACGACACACCAAATTATAATAATAATAATAATAATAATAATAATAATAATAATAATAATAATAATAATAATAATAATAATAATAATAACAGTCCCCACTGCTCACAGACCCCTTATGAGTCCCCTTATAAGCAAAGGGGAAAGTTTGAAGCCTAAACTCAAAAGTAGAGAGGATGTCTTTTTTGTGGAATCCATTTACCTGCTTTCAATTGCTGTTTTAGCTGTTTGGCAGTTGTTGAAATAGTTTTGTGAGCTTTAAGCTGAGATTCTGGGATTTCTGGCAAAATACATTTATATTTAAAAATCGATTCAGGATTTCATGGATCGATATCACATTAGTCAAACTAAAATTGATTTGAATCAGCAAATCTTTCTTCTTTTTTTTTTTAAACCCACCCCTAATTAAGATAAGATGGGGCCTGATTATTTAAGACCTTGTATGTGAGGAGCAGGATTTTGAGTACTGGATTTAACAGGAAGCCAGTGAAGGGAAGCCAATACAGGAGAAATCTGCTCTCTCTTTCTAGTCCCTGTCAGGACTCTTGCTGCAGCATTTTGGATTAACTGAAGGCTTTTCAGGGAGTTTTTAGGACATCTGATAATAATGAATTACAGTCGTCCAGCCTGGAAGCAATAAATGCATCAACTAGTTTTTCAGTGTCACTAAGAGACAGGATATTTCTAATTTTAGAGATGTTGCACAAATGGAAGAAAGCAGTCTTACATATTTGTTTAATATGTGCATTGAAGGACATGTCCTGGTCAAAAATGACTCCAAGGTTCCTCACAGTGTTACTGGAGGCCAAGGTAATGCCATCCAGAGTAAGAATCTGCTTAGATACCATATTTCTAAGATTTTCAGGGCCAAGTACAATAACCTCAGTTTGATCTGAATTTAGAAGGACAAATTTAGAGGTCATCCAGGACATCCCTGCTATTCATGTGTCCATTATTGGGATCCATGGAAAGATAAATTTAGCAGTCGTCTGCATAGCAGAAATGTATGCTATGCCTTCTAATGATACTGTCTAAAGCATGTATAATGTAAACTGGTCCTGAATTGGTCCTGGCATTGGTCCTAGCACTTTAGTGTTTGAAGAGGACTCTCCATTTACATGAACATGAAGTCTATTAGACAGATATGATTTAAACCACTACAGCACAGTGCCTTTAACCTCCTAGGACCTGCCGTCCACATATGTGGACATCACATTTTTGGTTATTTAGACCAAAATACTCAATTTTGCTCTACATGGGCCTGATATCCACTTACGAGGACATTATACTGCTACTGTTCTATCAAAATTTTAAATGAATATCCTCATTTGTGGCTCTCATTTTTCTTAAAAACAAAAATAAGGTAAAAAAAAAAAAAAAAATCTGGAAATTCTTTGTTTTTTCATTCATCGGGCCCCAATATGCCCAAATATCAAACAGAAATTAAAAATGCATGTCGTGGAAGAGTTCGGGTCTTAGGAGGTTAATACCTACAGCTCTAATGCTGTAATAGAATATTATGGTCAACAGTATCGAACGCTGCACTGAGGTCTAGCAGGACAAGCACAGAGATGAGTCCACTGTCAGAGGCCATAAGAAGATCATTTGTAACCTTCACTAAAGCTGTTTCTGTGCTGTGATGAGCTCTGAAACCTGACTGAAACTCTTCAAATAAGCCATTCCTCTGCAGATGATCTGTTAGCTGTTTGACAACTACTCTTTCAAGGATGTTTGATATGAAAGGAAGGTTGGAGATAAAGGTGGGTAGGTTCTTTTAAATTAGTCTAATAACAGATTAAATGCTGTGTTGAGGCTGTCATTTTTAGGATCTACATGGATGTTAAAATCACCCACAATAAGTATTTTATCTGAGCTGAGCACTAAATCAGAAAGAAAGTCTGAGAAATCAGACAGAAACTCTTAGTAAGGCCGAGGTGTATGATAGATAGTTTGGCTTTGGTATAAAAGAGAACTTAAAGACTAAGCTAAAACTGAGCTTGTATAAAATATGGCCTTATACTTCACCTTATCCCCAGGCTCTTGACTTGCATTCCATGTTGCTGGTCTGCTAGGCCATATGGTCTAAATCTTGTTCCACAGTCCCTGTTGCTAGGGATACAGTTGCCATAGCACCAGTTAGAGCATTCTGACCCAGAATATAAGGGTTGGAAAAAAATGTAATATGTGAGGGATCCATCGTTTCAGTATTAATCTAAGGCATAATCTACAGATTCAAAAATTGTGTATGTCTGTCTTGCCCTCTTGCTCTCTCTCTCCATGTCTCATTTACTCTTCCCCTGTGTCTAGAGCTGGGCGATATAAGATTTTTTCATATCACGATATGTTTTTTTCATTTCAGGCGATAACGATATATATCACGATATAAGCCAAATAACTATATTTGTAAGATTTAAATGTGCCGTTGCTCACAAGTAAAATGTGAAATAATCAGCAGCTTGTTTTAATTAAAATATTTATTTCCCATAATAAGTTCAACAGGGTAGATGTACTTAAGGAACATGAGACTTCAGTTTCAGATAAATAAAGGCAAATATTGCAAACTACACAAAAGGCAGCCGCTAAAGCGTTTAAGTTTCAAAATAAAACAAACAAAACAGACTAAATTGTCAATTCCACTTAGAAACAAAATATTAATTCTAAAAATAAATCTTAGGTCGTTTTACAGAAGAACAGACAAAATTGACTAACTTTTGTCAATATCAAATAAACTGAGAACTAAAAGGAAATTCTCAATCTCTCCTTGTTGTATAGCTTAGCTTTTCAAACAGTTTTAACAGTTACTTTAGTCTGACAAAAGCCGAATGACAAATTAGCGCTTTCAGTCAGAGATTGAGCATGCACCGCTTTATTGTATTTCCAGACTCGCTTTCGGCACAATTTACAGTGCGCGCTACTCTGTTTTTTGTCAGACTTGAAATAGCCGAAATACCTTCACACTACGGAACTTCTGTGGCCCTTCTGTTCGACAAGCTCTCCGGCATTGGAACCATCATCTGTTTTTTCTTCGGTAACCTTCGCTCACGCTCTCGGTTGATTTTTCTCTAGTCGGCACACTCATTTCCTCCATTACCCGGGCTGCACGGCTGCAAAAACAAATACATATGTGCGCCTTGACACTTGTGCTGCACGTAACAAGTCACGTGACGTGACGCTGCGGCTGTGATTGGTTCGGCTCTGCGCTACTTAATTTGGATTGGCTGTTCTTTTTTTCTTTTTTTTAAGAGGACAAGAGAGATGATAGAGAGAAGTTAAGAGAGAAGTTATTTCGCAATACATATCGTTATCGTTTTATCGCCCAGCTCTACCTGTGTCTCAGGTTTTTTTCTCTCTTACCTGTTTCCCATGTTCCTCTCTTTGTAATTTGTCCCTGTCTCCCCAATCTGTTGTGAGTTCCCACGTTTGTTTGTCCTCGTCTTCGTGTTAAGCTCATGCGTCCTTGTCAGTGTTAGTGCTACTTCCTGTCTTATTTTGATAGTCCTTAGCTGTGTTCCAAAACCTAGGCCGCATCCTTCAAAGGACCAGGCCTTCACGGTCTTCATGGGCTGGGTCCCTCAAAGACCGAGAAGGCCGCAGGTACAAGGCTGTGAAATGGGACGGTCTTGCGTCACCAGCTGTCTCGGTGGAGTTTAATAAACTCAGCCGTCTGTTCCTTGCTACCTCAAATATAACAGCACATTGGAGTAAACTCTCAACCATCTCACACTTCTGTTTAATCAGTTTTCTGTTTGACGTTTATTCAGCTGTGTGAAAACTATAACTTTAATCTCAGCTAAACCAATTTATTCAGGAACAAATCAAATACTGAAAAAAGCCAAACAATAACATTTTTAAGTTATCTAAGTGACTTATATATCATGTTTAACCAGAGTAGCGAAAAACCGTGGGGGTCTGAAAACGATGTGCTGGGAGTCCGCTGCTCTCGCCAGCTATCAATCTGTCAATCCTTTCCGTGTCCGGGCCGAGTGAGGTTACCCTCCTGGCTAGCTATTGAGCTGGTGGGTAACAGACGTCTTCAAAAACGGCGGAGCACTTCCGGTGAAGATGGTTGGCTAGAAGACGTGCTTTCACTGTGCTCCCGCTCCCACCTGTATTTATTACAGTGCAATGCGTGCTACTGTCTATATTTTTATCCAAACTACTGACTGAGGGTTTGGGGAATACGCAACAGCCTTAAAAACGCTTTTTGGACGACAAGTAATGTCGAAACAGACAAAGATACAGACTCGAAAGACGACAGCCGCCATGACGAATAGTGCTAGCCAAACTGACATGCTAGTAGCAATAGGCGACCAGCCCTCGACCCCGGTGGACACTGCAGCTCTCATCCGTGAGGTGACTAATAGCATCAGTGAGGTAATTGACCAAAAACAGTCTACGCTGTCTGGGACACTGGAGAAAATTTCGTCCTCGCTGGAAAACCTCTCCAAACGTGTCACGGAGGCAGACCAGAGAATTTCAGATGTGGAAGACGGGGTGACTGACCTCGCAGGAAGACTGGCTGAAGCTGAGGAGAAGATTAAGATCATGGCAAAAAGCTTGGATGATTTAGAGAACCGCAGCAGGTGCAACAACATCCGCATTATTAATCTGAAAGAAGGCGCGGAGGATGAGAGTCCTATTCAGTTTTTTGAAGCCTGGCTGCCTGCCAAGCTCAGGCTGGCGAACAGCTCCATGGGGTAAAGCCCGCATGAAAGCCCGGGGCGGTCGTGGCTCAAGAGTTGGCAGTTCTTCTTGTAATCGGAAGGTTGCCGGTTCGAGCCCCGGCTCCGACAGTCTCGGTCGTTGTGTCCTTGGGCAAGACACTTCACCTGTTGCCTACTGGTGGTTGACAATCTTTGTCCAATTACTGACAACTTTTACAATGAGTAACATAAAAATTATAACTCTCAATGTCAAGGGAATTAATCACGTTATTAAGAGACGCAAAATATTTTCCTCACTCAAAAAAGAGTGCAGAGTGCAGATTGCATTACTGCAAGAGACTCACCTAACAGATTCTGAACACTTAAAACTCAAGCGTGATTGGGTGGGACAAATTTACTATTCCTCTTTTAACTCTAAAAGTAAAAGCGTTGCAATATTGATCCATAAAAATCTACCGTTCACTCCAAATACTATTTTAAGGGATACGGACGGACGATTTATTCTGATTACTGGGCTTTTATATGGGGAAGTATGCACCAAATACTTTTGATAGATTGTTTTATTCAAACCTTCTGGCAAAAACCTCGTCTGTGTGTCCGAATCACGTAATAATTGGTGGTGATTTTAACTGTGGTTTGAGTCCTGAAACTGATTATAATCCACCAAAATCTCAACCACCTTCAAAAATGGCAAAGGCTACAATGGACTTATGCTCAGATCTTGGCCTTTTTGATGCCTGGAGAGTTTGTAATCCACATGTGAAAAACTTTACTTTTTTCTCACGCCCCCATTTTTCTTTTTCCAGAATTGATTACACGTTTGTTTCTGGATCTGTCCTTGACAGAACTCGGGGTTGTTTGATAAACATGCGCTCTCTCAGACCACTCATCAGTCTCAATGGAATTATTACCACCTTATTATGATCCCTTGTCTAGACACTGGCGGCTAAACCCAGCTCTCCTTAGTGACCCTGAATTTGTAAAATATTTAGAAGATCAGTGGGAACTTTTTCTTTCTACAAATGACTTACCGGGGGTTAGTGCTTCTACTTTATGGGAGGCAGGTAAGGCATTTCTCAGAGGCTCTATTATCTCTTTCACCTCAGCGAAAAAGAAGAGCACCTTAGCCAAACAATTAGTACTTGAACGCGACATTACTAACTTGGAGAGGCAGTTTAAGAAATCCTCGTCTGTTTCTGTGCTTTAAAAACTGGATGCGGCTAGATCAGGCCTGGACCAACTACTAACTCAGAAAGCAGAAACTGCAATATTCTATGCAAAACATAGATTATTTGAATCGGGCAACAAACCTGGATGCTTACTTGCCCGACTTGCCCAGGGGAAAAAGGGTTCTTACGCAATACCCTCTCTAAAAGATAAGAAAGGTGTTTTACAATTCAAGGCTAAACTTATCAGCAAAATAATGAAAGAGTTCTATCAGGACTTATATTCCCCTGAGTGTCAAAATACTGTAGACGCTAGGAAATTGATTCTTGATAATGTTAATCTCCCTATATTATCAGAGGAAAGTCGATTAGATCTTTGCAGTCCTATTAGGGCGCAGGAAATCTTAGATGCAATCAAATCCTTACAGAGTGGAAAAGCTCCAGGCCCTGATGGGTTTGGGCCAGAGTTTTACAAAAAAAAAATGGCTAAACACATGGTGGGTCCTTTATTAAATATGTATGTAGAGTCTCTTGAGAGGGGCACACTTCCACTCACCTTAAACTGTGCCCATATATCCCTGATCTTAAAGAAGGATAAACCCGCAGATTTGTGTACATCTTACAGACCTATAAGTTTACTCAGTGTAGATTGCAAGATTCTGTCCAAAATTTTATCTAGACGATTAGAGGAGGTTCTGCCAGTTCTGATAAAGCCTGACCAAACAGGTTTGGTCAGCTGTTGTATGGGGCCCCAGCTGCAAGGCTATTGGTTAACGGCTCGGTCTCAGATGTTTTTCCACTGGGTAGAGGAACGCATCAGGGATGCCCCCTTTCTCACCTACTGTTTGCACTTGCATTGGAGCCACTGGCAGAGGCTATAAGAACTGACCCTGAGTTCTGTGGGGTAACTTTGTTGAATACTGAATACAGAATTTCCCTTTACGTGGATGACGTGTTGCTCTTTGTCACTAAGCCAGAAACATCTATTCCTGCACTGACACATATTATTAATCAATCTGGCCTTTTTTCAGGGTATAAAGTAAATTATGATAAATCTGAAGCTTTGCCACTGGGTGATGGGGGGAGGTGGGACACTCCTCCTAATTTTCCTTCCAGGTGGTCGACCACAGGTTTTACATATTTAGGTATCAGGGTGTCCGCAGACACAACAGAGTTCTACAAGTTGAACTTTAAACCAATTGTGGCCTCAATCAAGAATGACCTCAATAGGTGGTTTGACCTCCCCCTATCTTGGATGGGTAGAATAGGTTTAATCAAAATGAATGTTTTACCCAGAATATTACATCCTATACAAATGTTGCCTCTCAGGATGAACAGAAAAACATTCTCAGAGATTGAGGGATATCTTTCTAAATTCATATGGCATGGCAAGAAATCTAGACTAAAGATACAGATTTTACTGCTGCCTACAGATGAGGGGGGCCAGGCACTTCCTAACCTTTTATATTATTACTGGGCCTGCCATGCACAACAATCTGAGGGTGGTTACATTCCTTTCTATATCAAGGTGAGCCACCAGTAGATACTTGGTGCTGTGACCCTCTTTCACCTCTTAGTCTTTTATCTATTGATCTGGCTGACCTTCTTCTTGGTGTCAGAAATAATTTTATTTTGATGCCTACACTTAAGGTTTGGCATAATATTGCTGCCCACATTGGAAGAAGAGGTTTTTCTAGTGCACTGCAGCCTCTAATTAGGAATAAAGCTTTCCCTCCAGGTATTGGCATTAGTATATTTGATGATTGGCATTCTAAAAAAATAAGATTTATTTGCAATCTGTTTGAAAGGGGTAGTTTTATGGCCTTTAATCAAATTCAAACTAAGTATAATTCACCACAGAAACACTTCTTTGGGTTCCTGCAAGTAAGACATTTTGTAAATTCCCTTAAATTTCCAGCCAATCAACTTGTTTTGAATCCTATTGAAAGCTTTCTCCTTAAATTTAATGAGGAAATAATCACAAAAAAGAAATTTATCTCTCTTTGTTAGGGGAAACTATTGTCTCTGAATTTTGTAACCACTGATAAGGCCAGGGTTCGGTGGGAAACCGACCTCGAAGTTCAGCTTAGTGCAGAAGCACGGTCCAAGACTTTTAGATCTGCCAAGAAATTGTTTTCCTGTAACTGACTCCAGGAAAGCCGTTACAGAATCTTAAATAGACTGCAGCGTACGCCAGAGTTTTTAAATAAAATTCATCCTCAGATTTCTCCTCTTTGTGTAAAGTGCAATACGGATGTGGGGACCTACTACCATTGCATATGGCAATGTCCTTTAATTACTAGATTTTGGAAAAATATTGCTATAGAGCTTCGCTCCATCTTTCACCAAACGATCCCACTGAACCCTGTGCTGTTCGTTCTGGGTCTATCTATAGAAGGGCTCTCTCTGTCTTCTGTACAGATGCTTTTGTTAGGTAAACTTTTACATTTAGTGAGGCGATGTGTACTGTTTCAATAGATTCAGAGACAGCCCCCCACTGTTACACAATGGTACAGAGAAACGTTCAAGGTGCTGCCAATCGAGCGCCTCAGTGCCATCATAAAGGGCAATTGTGATGGATTCTGTAGGATATGGCGGCCTTTGCTTGATCGCCTACCTCGTGACCTGTGTTTTTACATAAAGGGGATCACATTTTGTTTTCAAACATAATAATTAATGTCTGTATTCCCTTTTTTTGTCTCCCACCCAGACATGTACATCTGTAACTCATGTACCTGTATTTGTTTTTTTCTTCTCTTTTTCTTATTTGTATTTGGCAGTGCTGATTTGTTGCTGTTTGTATTGTTCCAAAAAAAAAAAAAAATCAAGAAATCATTGTTTAAAAAAAAAAAAATTGTGGGAGCACTTATGTGATGTCTTGATTAATTAAGCAGATATTTGAAGTTTACACAGCTACATTCTCACCTGAAAAACCTTAAAACTTTATTTTGTGACCCAGAAAGAGTAATATGAGTAATATTAAAACTAAGCAGCTGCCGCATTGTTGGAAACTGGAATTGGCTTGGCCGCGCTATGAATTCTGGTATATGGTGGGCCAAGGAAGGATACACCCGACCCACCCTTGAAATGAAGGACGCATTTGTCGGCCGCATTCGGAGCAGCCTTTGAATAGGGACAGCCTTCGTCGCCTGGCTGTGGCCTTCATATGCAGCCTCCCAAGGATGCAGCCTAGGTTTTGGGACACAGCTCTTGTCTAATGTGCATTGTGTCTCATTATCCCTGATTTGTCCCTCCTGTGTTCCCATATGTGTTCTCCACCTCGTCTCTGTATGTCGACTCGTCTCCCTTGGAAATGAACCCCACCACTGTGGTGTCGTCTGCAAATTTCACAAAGATGTTGCTGTGGTGGCGAGGAGTGCAGTCGTATGTATAGAGAGAGTAGAGCAGTGGACTGAGCACACAGCCCTGGGGTGAGCCAGTGCTGAGACTCAGGGCTGAGGATGTGTGATGGCCAACTGTGACTCTCTGCCTACGGCCCGAGAGGAAGCTATTGATCCACATGTGGTGTGGTGTGGATCCAGGCTGCGGGGCAAGGCTGCTGTGATGAGAAGCTGGTCCGCAGACACATCACAGCAGCCCTGCCCCGCAGCCTGGATCCACACCAGTTTGCCTACAGAGCAAACCGGTCCACGAAAGACGCTGTAGCCACAGCACTCCATGCTGCAGTAACACACCTGGAAGAGCATGGGAGCTATGTGCGGGTGCTCTTTGTGGATTACTGCTCAGCTTTTAACACCATCCTTCCACACAAACTGGTGGCCAAGCTACAAGACCTGGGGCTTCCATACAGCACCTGCATGTGGATCAATAGCTTCCTCTCGGGCCGTAGACAGAGAGTCAGAGTTGGCCATCACACATCCTCAGCCCTGAGTCTCAGCACTGGCTCACCCCAGGGCTGTGTGCTCAGTCCACTGCTCTCTCTCTCTATACATACGACTGCACTCCCTCGCCACCACAGCAACATCTTTGTGAAATTTGCAGATGACACCACAGTGGTGGGGCTCATTTCAAGGGAGACAGTCGACGACACAGAGACGAGGTGGAGCAGCTGACGTCATGGTGTAAGGCCAATAACCTCCTCCTAAACACTTCAAAAACCAAAGAACTCATAATAGACTTCAGAAGGAAAAAGGCAGAGATCCAACCACTATTCATTAATGGGGCCTGTGTAGAAAGGGTGGCAAGCTTCCGCTTCCTGGGAGTCAATATAGAGGAGAACCTTTCCTGGAGTGTGAACACCTCCGAGCTGCTGAAAAAGGCCCAACAGAGACTGTACTTCCTGAGAATTCTCAGGAGGAATAACATCACACAGAGACGGCTGGTGTCCTTCTACAGAGCCTCCATTGAGAGTGTTCTAACCTACTGCATATGCATTTGGTACACTAGCTGCACAGGGGCTCAGAGGAAAGCACTCCAAGGGATCATTAACACTGCCCAAAAGATCACTGGGCTGCCCACTCACCACACTGGAAGTTCTACACAACATCCACTGTCTTAAAAAGGCCCAAAACATCATAAAAGATACCTCACATCCTGGCCACTCCCTGTTTGAACTGTTGCCCTCAGGCAGACGGTTCAGGGCAATCAGCGTAAGGACACATAGACTCAAACACAGCTTTTATCCAACTGCAATAGCACATCTGAATACTACAAAAAAATATCCATCACGCCACTCTTGTGTTAATCTATGCAGTCTGAAGTATGTATGTGGGAATCTATGTGAATGTTTACCGTTACGTCTTATTAGTATTTTAAGTATTCTATCTATTTTATTTATTGAATTTTATTGTTTTTATTTATATTTTGATATTGCTAGGGATAATGCAATGATCGGGGACCATTCTTAATTTCGGGGTACCTGTGACAATGACAATAAAGTTCTGATTCTGATTCTGATGTCTCCCCTTTTCATAATCACCCTCATGTGTATATGTTGTGTGAGTTCTCCTTTGTTCCTCACTGGAACATCTGTTCTCCCTCCTAGTTTCTCATCTATGTTCATGTTCTAGGCCTCAGGTTTCAGGTTTCATGTTCTTGGTTTTTAGTTGTGCCTAGTTTAGTTTATTGTCAGCGATAGCTTCCTTTTGCCTTTGTTTTGTATTCATGTTTGGTTTCCTCCTAGCTTAATAAACCTCTCACCTGCCACCACTGTCTACATTTAGGTCCTCGCTCTCAAAACATGATCTGCCCATACAGCTCTTATGTAGCTGAGCCTTAAGATGCTTAAGGTAAGGCACCTTAAGGCAGTTGTTGTTGTTGTTTTAACAGTTTTTAGATTGTATAAATAAATGAAATTAAACATAATTAAATAATTTAAACAAACCGCAGCAATAACTGTATATAGCAGGGGTCGGCAACCCGCGGCTCCGGAGCCGCATGCGGCTCTTCAGCCTCCTTGTTGCGGCTCCCTCTGGACTTAACAAAAAAATAAAAAAAATAAAAGAAAGGTATTTCAACTCATTTTTATTCATACATAATTATTAGTTTACTTTTTTGCCTAGTTATCTTGGAGTTTGAGTTGATACTATTTAAAAAGCAATTTTAATTTATAATTTTTCAACAAAATATACGTCACATCAACGTTGACAGACCCCGCCTTTACCTGCTGGTGGATTTTAGAGTATGCTAACTCTGGAAAAGGCTAACCATGAAGAAATCCCAAAAAAGAAAAGTTTCGGAAGAAAATAGAGAGTTTAATTCAGCGTGGACATATTTATTTGCATTCACCGCCAACGACGCTGGCTTACCTGTTTGCTTGATATGTGGTGAGAGAATGTCGAACAACAAAAATGTAACGTTGAAAGACATTTTCAAAACAAGCACTTAGCATTCGCTGAAAAATACCCAACTGAAGATGAGCGAAAGAAAGCAATTTCGAACTGCTGCGAAAAGCTGAAGAGAGCAAACTATCTTTCAAGAAGTGGATCAGCTCTCCACAGCCAACTAGCACTGCTAGTTGTGTGGCAGCTCTGGAGATTGTAAAGAGGGGGAAGCCTTTCACAGACGGAGAATATTTGAAAGAATCGTTCATAAAAATATCAGAGCATCTATTCTCCGACTTTAAAAACAAGGGGGAAATTGTTCAGAAAATTAGAGAAATGCCTCTCTCCGCAAAGACCGTCAGAGACAGGACCATTAAAATGGCGGAAAACGTCAGCCATAAGCAAATTGATGACATCAATTCAGCTCAAGCATTTTCAATTGCCTGTGATGAGTCAAGTGATGTAAACGATGTTGAGCAGACAGCACTGTTATGCAGATATGTCAACTGTGATGGGCCTCAGGAAGAACTGATTGAACTCATACCGCTAAAGGGCCAAACACGAGGGCAGGACATTTGTGAGGCTGTTGTGAGTTGTCTAGACGCGAAAGGAATAAACACCACTCACCTGGTGTCAGTGTCTACTGATGGGGCACCCAGTATGAGAGGAGCACAAAAGGGCTTTGTGAATTTGCTTCAAAAGTCACTGGATCGAGAGCTGATGGCGTTTCACTGCATCCTCCACCAAGAAGCACTGTGCGCACAAACATTCCCCCCCGAATGTGTCGAAGTGATGAACGTCGTTATCAAGATAGTGAACAAAATAATTGCGAACGGGTTAAGCCACCGACAGTTTTGTTCATTGTTAGAAGAAGTCGACAACGCATATTCAGATCTCCTGCTGCACAACAAAGTCCGGTGGCTGTCCAGGGGAGAGGTGCTGAAACGCTTCGCTACCTGTCTGGAGCATGTGAAAACGTTCTTGGAAAGCAAAGGCCTCCGCTATCCTGAACTAGAAGACCTCGATTGGCTGGGTAAATTTTACTTCATGGTGGATATGACAAGTCACTTGAACACGCTGAATAAAAATCTACCAGGAAAGGGAAGCACGGCCCTGCAGATGCTGGAGAATGTTTTGGCATTTGAGCGCAAGCTGACAGTGTTCGCAAGACATGCACAAAACGTCACGCTCTCACTTCCCTCCCTAAGAGAGTTTAAAGAAGCGAACAATGAAATAAATTATGAATATTTCCACCGTGCCATCATTGCAATGCAAGCTGCATTTGGAGAACGATTCAGTGATTTCAGAAAGGAGAAACATACTCTCTCTTTCCCTTTCACACCGCTGGACATCGACCCATCCTTGCTGAACACAGTTGCATTCACCAGAGTAAGCAAGCCTGATCTAGAAATTGAACTGGCCGACATAGCGGATAAAGATTTGTGGGTAAATAAGTTCAAAACACTGACGGCAGATCTTGAAGAAGTCGCTCGTCAGAAGGCTACGCTGGCTAAAGAGCACAAATGGAATGATATGGAAAAACTCCCCCACCCCGACAAACTTGTTTTTGAAACATGGAGTGCCATTCCTGACACGTATATTAACATGAAAAATTATGCATTTGGAGTCTTGTCCATCTTTGGCTCAACATACTTATGTGAGCAAGTTTTCTCAAGCATGAATTTTATAAAGTCCAAACACCGCTCCCGCCTCAAAGATGAGAGCCTACAATCCTGTATGAAGATCAAAGTCACATCTTACAGCCCCGACATAGGGAAGGTCTGCAGCGAACTTCAGACACAGAAGTCACATTAAAATGGTAAGGACAATAGTATTTTACAAGCTATTATTTTTCAGAAAAAAAAATTATTTTAGACTCTGAGCTGATGTAGATTTTTTGTATGTTCAGGTGCTTCAGTTGATTGCTGGCTGAGCAAAAAACCCGAAGAGGACGAGAGAACACTGACATGGACTTGTCAAAGACTCTCCTAATTTTCTTTTTCTTTTAAAAGCTGCTAAGTTGCAGCTAAATGTTTTATTTATATTAAAGTGGGCTAGTTTTTATTTTACTTTTACAAAAAATATACGGTGGACTTAAATAGGCCTACAGTTAACAGTTTAATTTATTTCAAAGCAGGCCTACAAATGCACATTGCACTTCTGTTTGTTTTATTCAGTGGTTGTAACAGGTAAAATAAAAAAAAGATGAAAAGTTATTTTTTGCGGCTCCCTATGATTTTTTTTGGGCGAAAGAGGGGCAAAATGGCTCTTTTGATGATAAAGGTTGCAGACCCCTGGTATATAGGCTTTACGATAGGCCTGTTGATAAATCTTTGTCGTTCATATATATACTTTAAATCTGGTATTTTTTCATATTTATTTTCACATTTTTACAGCTCTTTATTTTTCATTTATTCAAAAATTTTCTGCGTCACATGCCTCCACTCACTACCTGTGGTTTTGCTTCAGTAGAGACAAAAACAGAAACCAGGCTGAGCATTAAACAGACTTTCGTTTGTCACTGTTCACACACACTGCAAGCAAAAAAAATGTTTAAAAAAAGTGCCCTCTGCTGTGGTGAATCACACTTAATTCTAGACAACATTTTGGTGAACATCTCAGCATCACCGGTAACATCCCTGTGTGTGTCCCATCCAGCCCAAGCATACTACTGCAAAGCAAAAGCCAGTTTGCAAACTTGCACCAGATGTGCCAATAATGCCACCTGGCACTGCTATTCCTACAGCTGGAGGAAAGGGGACGAAAGACAACACCCCACTGATTTGTAACTCAATCACCTGTAGTCAGATCAAAACCCAAGAGAAACCATGTTCTGGTGGATCAGAGCAAAGATTTACTTGGGCAACCTTCATGAGCAGACAAGCATTGCAAAAGTGTTTGCGTCTCCAGCACTCATACTCTGTCTGACGAGCCTCCTAATTTTTAAAAGTAGTTGGAGTTTGTAGCTTGGAATATATTGAGACCTGTTGTTGTGATTTGGCGCTATATAAATAAAATTGAATTGAAAAATAAATTGAATTGGATAGGAGAGAAAGTATTGCTGCTGGTGTACAGAGCTACTGGCTCTGGGTTAACTGACTAAACAGTTAGATGCTCCTAAACCAGAATGACAGTCACTGACAGATTCACAGACCTGCAGCAACTCAGTCCATCTACTAACTATTCCCCCATGCTCTTTTCCCTAGCCTAACCAACCAGACTAGGCTAGGGAAAAGCTGTTGCTGGGAAAAGAGAGATTTGGATGGCCTGAAATTGGTGTTCCAGAACAGTGGAAACAATCCTCAGGGGAGCAATCCAATCCAATGCCCAGAATACCAGCAGCTGATAGACTGATTCTTGCAACCTGAGGTTCTCTAGTTTGTACAAACTATCTAAAAATAAAAAATAAAAGGTATCCGTACCAAAGCTATCTTCTCTATCCCTAACAATAAATCTCCTGACTGTGGTAACTAGCCTGTAGAATTTTAGACAGCTGTTAACTGGGCACTTCTTTTTGCCCTCTTCAAGACATTTGGATTTTCCTCTGGGTACTTTGACTTCCTCCTACTGTTCAAAGATGTGTGTCAGGTTCATTCTTCTCTAGGTCACACCATATGTATGTCTGCTCTTGAGGAACCCATATAAGTAGCAGACATCAATTACAAGGATCCATTTTCACTCACTAGCTTGCAGTTAAAAGTGAGTCAGCGTCACTTTTAACCCTTTAGAGTTAAACAAATATGATAGATATTCAAATAAAGTTTATTATTTTAAGTACCAATGGATGGATGAACGGACAGATGGCTATTTAAGACAAAATGTTGTTTGTAAGATTGCCCTTATTCTAGTCTGTTTTAACTTGGACACTTACAACATCTTCCAAATTCAAATGTAATTCAAAAATACACACATCAGTCTCCCTGTGGAAAGCACAGACATTTTTTTCTTTTTCTCTTTTTATGTCAAAAACTCACAGTGGAAGCGAAGCTGGTGATGCATAGCGGAGTGAAAGATTCAGACACCAGTTGCAATTATGCGTTGCTGCTCTAATAACCTGTCCAGGGACTGGAGTTGCTGCAGCATCCCATGAGGACTCCCTCCAGTCTTTCGCAGGATTAACTGAAGTAAATCTTCATCAAGACATTGAGCAGTTAAACTCTCCTTTGTGTATTATCCTGAAGATAATGATTTTTAAATGACAAGCCTGATTATGATGGGATCGCTTGCCTGGTGTGGGCGTTGGCACTCCTGACTCTTGGTGGCGCTGTCACTTGGTGTTCGCTCGCTTTGTGGTAGAGTATCACTTCCTGTTCCTGCTCAAACACAGTGGTGTTTCTGACTAGCTTTTCTGCTTAGCAATTTAATTAAAAACTTTTAGATACATCCCTTCTTCATAGTATAATCTTCACGTCCTTCATCCGAAGCACACTTTCTGTGTACTCACTACCTAATTTATAGCCAAAGTATTCACTCACTGTCTGTACTGTTTCGCTAGCTTAGCTCGTAGCCGACTCGTTAGCAGCATGGCTACTTCACCTGTCCCTCCTGCACTTTCCCGCTCATTGTGTCAGATGTTTAGTTACTCCTCGGCCTCCTTTAGCAGTAGTGATACTTGTAACAAATGTAGCATATTTGCAGCTCCGGAGGCCAGGATTACTGAATTGGAGACTCGGCTTCGCACCCTTCATTCACCCGCAGCTACCCAGGCCCCTGTAGCTGGTGCAGCCGAAGATAGCGTAGGCCCCGCTAGCTGTTCCCCGGCAGACCCCAAGCAGCTGGGGAAAGGGGGCGGCTGGGTGACGGTGAGGAGGAAGCATAGTCTTAAACAGAAGCCCCAGGTACACCACCAACCTGGTCATGTGTCTAACCGTTTTTCCCCACTCGGCGACACACCCGCCGGGGGTCAAACTCTGGTAATTGGTGATTCTGTTCTCAGACGTGAAGCTAGAGACACCGGCAACCATAGTCAGTTGTCTTCCAGGGGCCAGAGCAGGCGACATTGAAGGAAATTTAAAACTGCTGGCTAAGGGTAAACGTAAATACAGTAAGATCATAATTCACGTCGGCAGTAATGACACCCGGTTACGCCAATCGGAGGTCACTAAAATCAATATTGAATTGTGTGTAACTTTGCCAAAACAATGTGGGACTCTGTAGTTTTCTCTGGTCCCCTCCCCAATCAGACCAGGAGTGACATGTTTAGCCGCATGTTCTCATGCATTGCTGGCTGTCTGAGTGGTGTCCCAGAAACGATGTGGGCTTCATAGATAATTGGCAAACCTTCTGGAGGAAACCTGGTCTTGTTAAGAGAGACGGCATCCATCCCACTTTGGATGGAGCAGCTCTCATTTCTAGAAATATGGACCAATTTATTAAACCCCCCAAAATATGACTATCCAGAGTTGGGACCAGGAAGCAGAGTTGCAGTCTTACACGCCTCTCTGCAGCTTCTCTCCTCCTGCTACCCCCAAAACCCATCTCCATTGAGACTGTGTCAGCTCCCAAACAGACAAAAACAAACTAAAAACCAGCAATAAACAACTTAAACATAAAAATCACAAAGAAAGAACAATACAGTATCCACATCTGAACCAAAGAGTAAAACAGTGAAATGTGGATTATTAAATATTAGGTCTCTCTCCTCCAAGTCTCTGTTAGTGCATGACTTAATAATTGATCAACAAATCGATTTACTCTGCCTTACAGAAACCTGGTTGCAGCAGGATGAGTATGTTAGTTTAAATGAATCAACACCCCCGAGTCATTCTAACTACCAGAAACCTCGAAGCACAGGCCGAGGGGCGGTGTGGCAGCAATTTTTCACACCAGTCTATTAATTAACGAAAAGACCAAGACAGACTTTTAATTCATTTGAAAGCCTGATGCTTAGCCTCGTCCACCCCAGCTGTAAAACTCAGAAACCAGTCTTACTTGTTATCATCTATCGTCCACCTGGGCCTTACACAGTTTCTCTCTGATTTCTCAGACTTTTTATCTGATTTAGTGCTCAGCTCAGATAAAATAATTATTGTGGGTGATTTTAACATCCATGTAGATGCTAAAAATGACAGCCTCAACATGGCATTTAATCTGTTATTAGACTCAATTGGCTTCTCTCAAAATGTAAAAGAACCCACCCACCACTTTAATCACACTCTAGATCTTGTTTTAACATATGGCATGGAAACTGAACATTTAACAGTGTTTCCTGAAAACCCTCTGCTGTCTGATCATTTCCTGATAACATTTACATTTACAATAATTGATTACACAGCAGTGGAGATTTTATCTAAGTAGATGTCTTTCTGAAAGTGCTGTAACTAAGTTTAAGAATATAATCCACCCACTGTTATCATCTTCAATGCCCTGTACCAACATAGAGCAGAGCAGCTATCTGAACGCTACTCCAACAGAGGTCGATTATCTTGTTAAAAATTTTACCTTCTCACTACGTACGACTCTGGATACTGTAGCTCCTGTGAAAACTAAGGTCTCAAATCCGAAGTACCTGACTCCGTGGTATAATTCTCAAACACGTAGCCTAAAGCAGATAACTCGTAAGCTGGAGAGGAAATGGCGTGTCACAAATTTAGAGGATCATCATTTAGCCTGGAGAAATAGTTTGCTGCTTTATAAGAAAGCCCTCCGCAAAGCCAGAACATCTTACTATTCATCACTGATTGAAGAAAATAAGAACAACCCCAGGTTTCTCTTCAGCACTGTAGCCAGGCTGACAAACAGTCAGAGCTCTACTGAGCCAACAATCCCTTTAACGTTAACTAGTAATGACTTCATGAACTTCTTCACAAATAAAATTCTTATCATTAGAGAAAAAATTACCAATAATCATCCCACAGATGTAATATTATCTACAGCTACTTTTAGTACCATCGATGTTAAGTTAGACTCTTTTTCTCCAATTGATCTTTCTGAGTTAACTTCAATAATTACTTCCTCCAAACCATCAACGTGTCTTTTAGACCCCATTCCTACAAAACTGCTCAAAGAAGTCCTGCCATTAATTAATGCTTCACTCTTAAATATGATCAACCTATCTCTAATAATCGGCTATGTACCACAGGCCTTCAAGGTGGCTGTAGTTAAACCTTTACTTAAAAAGCATCTCTAGACCCAGCTGTCTTAGCTAATTATAGGCCAATCTCCAACCTTCCTTTCATATCAAACATCCTTGAAAGAGTAGTTGTCAAACAGCTAACAGATCATCTGCAGAGGAACGGCTTATTTGAAGAGTTTCAGTCAGGTTTCAGAGCTCATCACAGCACAGAAACAGCTTTAGTGAAGGTTACAAATGATCTTCTTATGGCCTCTGACAGTGGACTCATCTCTGTGCTTGTCCTGCTAGACCTCAGTGCTGCGTTCGATACTGTTGACCATAATATCCTATTAGAGCGATTAGAACATGCTGTAGGTATTACAGGTACTGCACTGCAATGGTTTGTATCATATCTATCTAATAGACTCCAATTTGTACATGTAAATGGAGAGTCCTCTTCACCCACTAAGGTCAATTATGGTGTTCCACAGGGTTCAGTGCTAGGACCAATTCTATTTACATTATACATGCTTCCCTTAGGCAGCATCATTAGAAGACATAGCATACATTTTCACTGCTATGCAGATGACACGCAGCTCTATCTGTCCATGAAGCCAGGTAACACACACCAATTAGTTAAACTGCAGGAATGTCTTAAAGACATAAAGACCTGGATGGCCGCTAACTTTCTGCTTCTTAATTCAGATCAAACTGAGGTTATTGTACTCGGCCCTGAAAATCTTAGAAATATGGTATCTAACCAGATTCTTACTCTGGATGGCATTACCTTGGCCTCCAGTAATGCTGTGAGGAACCTTGGAGTCATTTTTGACCAGGACATGTCCTTCAACGCACATATTAAACAAATATATAAGACTGCTTTCTTCCATTTGCACAACATCTCTAAAATTAGAAATATCCTGTCTCAGAGTGATGCTGAAAAACTAGTTCATGCATTTATTACTTCCAGGCTGGACTACTGTAATCCACTATTATCAGGATGTCCTAAAAACCCTCTGAAAAGTCTTCAGAGGAGCTCACCCGAAACCCTGGCTGATTAGGTACCACACCCGCTTTCACACCTTGGCTCATGTGATTAGAGGATCACCAGGGGGTCCTTTGTCCCTCTTTGGGGGGATACTCCCACTGGGTTTAAATCTGGGACTCTTGGCCATTTGACCTTAGAACTGAAGAAGCTTCTCGGATGAGAGGTGAAACGTCTTCAAGCAACTCAAAGAAGTCCAGACGCTTTTCTTTGCAAATTCCTTTGACTACGATGACCTGGATGACTGAGAACCTTCACAGACATCTTCAGCTAATCCAAAATGCTGCAGCAAGAGTCCTGACAGGGACTAGAAAGAGAGAGCAGATTTCTCCTGTTTTGGCTTCCCTTCATTGGCTTCCTGTTAAATCCAGAATTGAATTCAAAATCCTGCTCCTCACATACAAGGTCTTAAATAATCAGGCCCCATCTTATCTTAATGACCTTGTAGTACCATATCACCCTATTAGAGCACTTCGCTCTCACACTGCAGGCTTACTTGTTGTCCCTAGAGTATTTAAAAGTAGAATGGGAGGCAGAGCCTTCAGTTTTCAGGCCCCTCTTCTGTGGAACCAGCTTCCAGTTTGGATCCAGGAGACAGACACTATCTCTACTTTCAAGATTAGGCTTCAAACTTTCCTTTTTGCTAAAGCATATAGTTAGGGCTGGACCAGGTGACCCTGAATCCTCCCTTAGTTATGCTGCAATAGACGAGGCTGCCGGGATTCCCATGATGCATTGAGTTTTTCCTTTCCAGTCACCTTTCTCACTCACTATGTGTTAACAGACCTCTCTGCATCGAATCATATCTGTTATTAATCTCTGTCTCTCTTCCACAGCATGTCTTTATCCTGTTTTCCTCCTTTCACCCCAACCGGTCGCAGGAGATGGCCCCGCCCCTCCCTGAGCCTGGTTCTGCCGGAGGTTTCTTCCTGTTAAAAGGGAGTTTTTCCTTCCCACTGTCGCCAAAGTGCTTGCTCATAGGGGGTCATATGATTGTTGGGTTTTTATCTGTATTTATTATTGTGCGATCTACTGTACAATATAAAGCGCCTTGAGGCGACTTTTGTTGTGATTTGGCGCTATATAAATAAAATTGAATTGAATTGAATTGATCAAACAAATGAGGAATGATGGCAAACTGTAATATTGTTACTTTTATAAACAATATAATTCAACATTTTTCCCCATTGAAATAAGCTACTAACTAAGTCTCATGCATCTTTTCTGTTTTGAGAAAGAAAACAGAAGAATTCATGCGATATATCATTATTTATATTATTTTAATTATATTTTGTGTAACTGTCATCCTATGAGTTACATAACTATTCATTTACTGGGGCGACCCCCACAATTTGTCAAAGTAAGAGCTCCAATTAAACACAGCAGAAACCGCAAACACAACTACGTGTCTATTTACTGTCAAGTTAAAGGCCTCGTTTTGCCATCACTTGTAAGAAAGCCTAAAGTGTGTTTTCTGGAACCAAAAGTAACAGGCATGTATAAAAGTGCTTCCAGCACCAACAAACTGGGCATGACATTTGGCTATTTATTGCTGCTTCTGCAGTGAAGCTGTCCAATATGATGTGCAGTACAATGAATGTTTTCATACAATTACAGTATTGTTTAAGCCTTGCTCTCACCTGCAAATGACAGGCATCATGTGGACATACAGTATTTGGCTTATTTAAGAACTAGTTCATTTTCTTGGTGAATCCATCATTTAAAAAGTATAAAATATTGTGTTGCATCAAGACAAAACTACATATAATACCTTACTAATGCTTAATGCTGTGTAGTTATTATGACGTGTTATCAAAAACAGTGAGAACAGAAAAATACCAACAGAAAATGGAAGTCAGAAAGACAAAAGGGGAAGTAGTCTGTCTCAAACCGGTTTGAGTGATGGGTAAATACCCATAATGCACAATCTTGTCTTTAGCAAGCCCACTGACCGAGAAACACACTGCAATCACATACACCGCAGGGCTTGCAAGTGGGTGAGCCTAAGTGCACAAAAAAGCATAATGTAGTGACCAATTGCATTTACATCATATCAACCCATAAATATAATATTTCATGTTTTCTTGCATATATTTACTTTAAAGATCATAAATAAATCAACAGAATTATTTAACCATCTTTAAAGCATGAATGTGGTACAATCCTTGCCCGAGTGCCAGGCTGTAGCTTCTTCTGGTTGGCTTAAATATTTACCCACCCCAATCCAGTTTTTAGATTTATTTTTAGGTTTGCAGAAAAGCCATGCATTTGAGTTACGTTTCAGTATCTAAAAATATGTCAGCATACAGTTGTATATCATCTAGCAACATTTGAATTGTAATCTGATGAGTTGTTGCTTATGTGGCAAGAATTGCCAGTGAAAACCACACCCACAGAATAATTCGATATCAATTAATTTGCATAATCCATTAACACAGACATCATCAGGAGCATGTTTTAAAGAGCTATAATTTCAGTGTTAATATCAGCTGACAGAAAGCAGACAAGAAGAAAAGGAAGCAGAATGAAAAAATCCTGCTCAATGAACACTTGGGTGACTTTGTTCTCTCTGCTCTCATTATCTATGTCAGCGCCCAGAGCTCCATCTGCCATAAGACATAAAAACAGTAAAAAAAAAAAAAAAAGAGTCTTGAAACCACATTCTGACTTTTTGGTTGAAACAAAAGCAGATTTCTGCTTTTTCTTGGCAGATTTCGTTGGGGTCGTGATGAAAAGTTATTTCAAATGCCGTGAGTGTGTCAGAGAAAGGAAATGCAAAAAGGCTTTCCTTTTCTTTTTCAGTGGCTGTAGTGTTTTATTCATGGATGTGCGGTCCTCCTCCATGACAAAGATTAAACTAAGATGTAGCCAGGAGCGATTTAATATTCCTTTACTGTGTCATTTGAGAGTCAGTACCTTTCAGATTTTCTAAAAGTCATCAGAAATACTCCATTGAGTGAAAAGTAAGGAAATGGAAAATGATTAACCTTCACCCTAACAGACTACAACTGCACCTGTTTAGTACATACATTCATTTTAAAATGTTTGCCTAAGTGTGGTTGTAGCTCAGGCGGTCGAGCAGGTTTGTGGTTCGATCCCTAGTTGTAGTTATTATACACCAGGCTGGCAGACCTGAGACACATATTACTAGTATCTGTAAGTCACGTGGTTTTTCATGTTCTTCTTACATTTTCCTTTGCAAGTACCTAATATGTTTCCATTTTTATCTGTACAAATGTCTTCGATGACTCATTTATTTGAGTAAAGGCCTTCTTGTCTTTTCGACATTAGTTGTTCCTAATGACAATTTTATTTATTTATATTTCATTAAATGTAAACTGATTGTGCTTAAGACAGAAAATAAAGACATACCAACCTGTGTAATTTGAAAGTGCCAAAAGACAGTGAAAATGGGAAGACACAAAACAGCAACACCTACTAAGCGTCAGCCTGTGTGAACAGAAAGATCTTAAATGTCATGGTCCTGGGTCATTGACAGTTTTTGAGTTTGTTCTGGACTTCTGATTCACTTTCTTGGATTCAAGCTTGTATAAGTTAGAAACACTAGTGAAATAATGAACTCGAGACTGAGTTTATTTTTAGTCCTTGGCTCGTGTTTGTTTGTTTGTTCCCTTTTGTGTCCAGTCTGTCTCTGTCTCATCTCCTTGTCCTGTCATCAGTCTCCTCAGGCACCTCCTCGTGTCTGTCTGCACTCCCTGTCTTATCTAGTTAAAATGTCTGTATTCCTGGTTCCTGTGTTTTTTTTTCCCTTTCTGTTCTCATGTCTCCATGTCTGTTTATCCTCAGTCCCAGTGTCAAGTTCACGCCCGAGTCTGAGTCTGTGTGTTTTATTTTCTGTTTTATTTTGAAAGTCCTGTGTCTTGTATCCGTGATGTTCAGTTTTGCTTCCCCTGTCTTGTCAGTTAGAGATTGTTCAGCTGTGTCCCCCAGGTGTTTACGCTCTGCCCTCAGTTTTCCTGTCAGTCAGTTATTACCATGCCATGTTATAGCTTTGCCTTTGTTTTTGTCGTCTTTTGCCAGTGTAATGGCTACCAGGTTCTAAATTAACCAAGTTTGGAGTATTGTCAGTATTGTCCCTCTTAAAATATTGCAGCTGGTGAAATTGAAGGATGTTTCTTCATTAGTAGACAGGAACCAAGTCATCCAAAAACCACACTGTTGTTGCCCACCAGGTCACTTTTGGTCCATGTTGTCAGCATCACTGGATCAGCTTCCATCCTGGGAGAGGAAGTGATCCCATACGAGCCCCCAATAAACTGTAATTGGTACCAGGTTGTGGTGGCCGTGAAAAGTTGTATCACATGTGATACATGGCAGGGGATCAAGACACTCACTGGCTACAAAGACAGTCGCACACAAACAAACTCCCCGGACATCACCTTACCTGACACCCTAAACCAGTTCTTCACCTGCTTTGACAAACAAAACAGAGACACCATCACCCATCCTGCCGTTACAGAGAGGGACGACGCCCCCATCCAGCTGGAGCAGCATCAGGTCAGAGCCACACTGCACAGAGTCAATGCGAGGAAAGCAGCTGGTCCTGACCGTGTAGCAGGAAGAGTGCTTAAAGCATGTGCAGAACCACTAGCAGTTGTAGCTGTAGCAACCCGCCCCAAACTGCCTTTCATTGTTTTTGTAACAATGACAATAAAGAGCTATTCTATTCTATTCTACTCTATTCTATCCTATACACCATGGACCTGAAAAAGCACAAACACAAAGATAACATGATGGAAGGTTGGTGGTTCAATCCCTACCTGCTCCAGTATACATGGAGCATGTAGGAATGCCAAATATCCTTGGGCAAGACACAAACCCCGTTGTCTGCGGCCTGCTGGAGCGGGGGGGCTGGGAGGAGGAGTTGGCCGTCCGACTGGGGTCTGGAATGTGGGGCCTCCCTGCTGCTACGGAGTCGGGGCAGTCTGCTTCTCCCCACCGCAGGGAAAAGGGTAACACCACCTGGGTCTGGGTGCAGTTTCCCCCTCCAGGGGCAAGGGTACCCAGACCCGGTTCTTAGAGTACGCTTGGGGAGAGTGATTGTGTGTACAGCGTCTCTTTATGTCTGTCTCCACGTTGGTTGAGTGTGGAATAATTGCTTATGAGAGCATGAGGGAGGGAATGGATGTTTGTATCTGTGTGTGCCTGTATGTCTGTGTCTATATGTCAGGTTGGGTATCAGACCCCACCTCTCTGGGGACATCTCAGGCCCTCCAAGGTTTGGAGGCCTTTCTCCCCCCACCACTTCCCCTGCCGGTGGCAGACGCCCTCAGACATCGGTGCGTTGGTGGTTCTGTGTGTCCGGGGGTGGGCGCCCAGGTACACACCGGCTCACTCCTTGGCGGCTGCTTATCGGGGCCTGGAGCCTGGGGCTCGCTCGGGCCACTGGAGGCGGGTGCCCTCGGCCTCGCCCGGGGCTCGGTCACTCAGGCAGAGCTGGCTGCCGGCGGAACTCACGGGCACGTCACTGCAGCCCCCCCCTGGCTTCTGCTCCGCGGCTGCTGAGTGACCCCTCATCTGGGACTCTCCTCAGCTCTTTCTGGGATAGTGACGCGGCTGCCCCTCTGTTGGTCTTCCTTGGTCTCTTGTGTTCTGGGGGCCTCTGGATGTCTGGAGTCTTGATCTCCTCCATACCTGCGTCATGCCCGGAGGACGGGCAGTGGCCCCCACACCCTCTAGCCGATCATTACATGAAGGAACCTTTAAAAAAAAAAAAAAAAAAAACAAAGCGTTCATGCTCACAGGTGTACACACGGGTGATCACACACACAAACTACACCCTTTTTGGCTCCTACCTCAAAGCACACTGTGCGCTGTCGATCTTACGTGCTGCACAATAATGTTTAATATTTAGTATTTACTGTCATATTCCCATATATCATTGTGATGATGTTTATTACTCTCGTTTTCTTCTGCTTGCTTTCTTCTTTCTTTCTCAACAGGTGATCCAGGTGATCGATATATGTAGTTTTTGTCTGCTTATCCTGTTGGTTTTTGTTTTTGCCCTTTTCCCCGTCCCTCTTCCCCCCGCGTTTTTCTTTCCCTCTTTCTTTCTCCCTTTCCTTCCCCAGTCAAGTCTGTCCCGTATTCAGCAAGTGAAAATAAAATAAACAATAAAAGGTGAATCAAATGGACCATTACGGCAAGGCTGGGATGGTCCATTTGGTAAAGTAAATCCGTTGGGCATCTTTCTTCGCCTTTAGACAATAATTCTGATGGCAAAAGAACCAAACGGGACAGGCAAAAAAAAAAAAAAAAAAAAAAAAAAAAAGACACAAACCCCGAGTTGCTCTCTGATGTGTCCATTGGAGTTGGATGGAAAGCACTTCTGATCAGTGAATATATCTTCCTCAGAGATTTAAGCAAAAGAAAGTGTAGCATCCTGTATTTATGGAGCACAACAGCAGCAGTGCTACAACCTAAGCCCTGGCACCCTGGCTAAAACCCGTTTGACCTGCTGCCCTCCAGTCTGCGTCTCAGGTCAATCAGGTCCCAAACCTACAGACTCACAAACAGCTTCTTCCCCAGGGCCCACCACCCAACCACAACAATCCCCAGCCACCCACCAATCTGAGCCATGGTCTGAGTAAACCTCATCATTCAGGCCACTCTCACACGGACTCTACTCAGACCAAGTCCTTTGCACTACTTCCAAGCACGTTGCAATCTGTTCTGTAATGCGTGCCTGTCTCTTTTCAGTCTACATTGGTTATGTTGGTATATACTAGTATTATTTGTATTTATTTATTGCTGTCCTAGTATTTGTCTGTGTAGGTTCTTAGTCACCCAGGTCATGGTAATCTAAGGAACTCAGAAAGAAAAGCAACTGGACTTCTTCAGTTCTAAAACCAAATAGTGGAGAGTCCCAGATTTTAAGCCATAGTGGGACTTGTCCCTTGAGAGCCGGGGTGTCGAACTCCAGTCCTCGAGGGCCGTAGTATTTTGCACCATGTTCATTCACTCATGAGCTGCTGTAACATGAATCAAATGGCTGAATTGCCATCGCAACATGCAGTCAAGTTCTACAGAGTCTTGCTATTGACCTTCTAATTTTATTTAGGTGTGTTGCAGCAGGGACACATGTAAAAGTGTCAGGACACCGTCCCTCGAGGACTGGAGTTTGAACCTGTGCTTAAGAGGGTCGTTGATTATGATTATGCGCCTCAATATATGAGCCAAGGTCTGAAAAGCGGTGTTTACCTTACAAAAACTATATTGTAAGGTAAATACCCGACAATGATACAACAAAAACAGAAAAAAATCCCAACAATTCTATGACTCCCTATAAGCAAGATCTGCAGTGACCATAGAAAGGAAAAACTCCCTTTTAACAGGAAGAAACCTCCGACAGAACCAGGCTCAGGGAGGGGCGGGGCCATCTGCTGCGACCGGTTGGGGTGAGAGAAGGAAGACAGGATAAAGACATGCTGTGGAAGAGAGACAGAGACTGATAATAATAATACTAATTACTAATAATTAAATGAAGAAGAAACACCCAGTGCATCATGGGAATCCCCCAGCAGCCTACGTCTATTGCAGCATAACTAAGGGAGGATTCAGGGTCACCTGGTCCAGCCCTAACTATATGCTTTAGCAAAAAGGAAAGTTTGAAGCCTAATCTTGAAAGTAGAGATAGTGTCTGTCTCCTGGATCCAAACTGGAAGCTGGTTCCACAGAAGAGGGGCCTGAAAACTGAAGGCTCTGCCTCCCATTCTACTTTTAAATACTCTAGGAACAACAAGTAAGCCTGCAGAGCGAGAGCGAAGTGCTCTAATAGGGTGATATGGTACTACAAGGTCATTAAGATAAGATGGGGCCTGATTATTTAAGACCTTGTATGTGAGGAGCAGGATTTTGAATTCAATATGAGAACAGCCTCACCAAGGCTGAAGACAGAGCAATGGAAGAGCATATAGGACAAGGACACAACACATAAAAACAATGCTCAGTGGATCTAAGAGCATACCATTGCAACTTCCCTGAAAAGGATCCAGTAACAAAATCACAGTGACAAACGTACAAGACGGATCCCAAAATGTTGATTGGGGAAAAATGTTTCGTCACTCATCCAAGTGACTTCCTTCAGTGTCAGCTGACTGCAGGTTTCCCTAACCTTATAAACAGTACGTTTCCATGACTGAAACTAGCACCACTGACAAACAATGGGCTGCGAGGTCTGTTTCATGATCATTAACATGAAAATTGTCATGACCACCTCTCTCCTTGAGTCAGAGCTGGTCTTTCCTTTTCAAGTAAATGGCCTTCTTGACACACTGATCAAACAAGCGTTCCTCCCTGTCCAAGGTGCGTAAATCCTCATCATCAAAGAGTGCCCACTGGGCTGTAGATGTAAAGAGACTGCAGAGGTAGCTCTTCTGTGTTGTGCCATCCGCTTAGCCAGAAGTTGTTTGGTTTCCCCGATGTATAAATTATAGCAATCCTCCTGGTACTTAACAGCGTACACTATGTTACTCTGTGACCGGATTCTAGGGGAGCAATTTTTTGTGCAGCATGTTCTGGGGTTTGAAAGTCAGAGAGACGTGGTGTTTAGAGAAAATTTGTACAAAATTTAAAAAATCTGAATAGAAGCATGCAGCTCACCAACAAACTGGTCATTTTGATATATGAACGGTGTCTATACAACAAACGGTGTGAGACTAGTTACTGGAGGAAGAAGCAGAATAATAACTAGAAAAATTTGCATTTCCTGCGAAAATGCAGTGTGGATGCTGGAATGCTGAAGCTGTCAGCTGAAACTAGCTGAAAAAGCTAAAAAGTTGCAGAAGTTGTAAAACCTTTGCAAAAAATTGTAATAACTTTGCAGAAGCATAAGAACTTAGCAAAAATGTAATTACTTAGCAGAACTGCAATAACGTAAAGAAAACATAATACTTGGCAGAAATACAATAACATAGCAGAACTTAGCAGCAGAAATTAGAATAAATATTGTAACTTAGCAGAAACAAGATAACTTTTCAGAAATACAGGATTTTAGCAAACATGGTACAAGATTACATAGATACTTTATTTAAACAAAATACCTAAACATTGCACAAATACTGTGATTTAGGACAAATGCTACAACATAGCAGAAATGCTGTAATTCAGCAAATATATTATGCTATGGCACAAATAGAAAGAATATGCTCAAATACTATGATTTTGCTCAAATAATATGATTAAGCAATAATACTAAGATTTAGCAGAAATACTGTATTTAGCACAAACACCGAAAAGTAGCAGAAATACTGTAATTTAGCATAATAGTAATAACTTGCACAATTACAAATATGGACATGGTAAATGGCCTGTATTTATATAGCGCTTTTATGGTCCCTAAGGACCCCAAAGCTCTTTACATATCCAATCATTCACCCATTCACACACTGGTGATGGCAAGCTACGTTGTAGCCACAGCCACCCTGGGGCGCACTGACAGAGGCGAGGCTGCTGGACACTGGCGCCACCGGGCCCTCTGACCACCACCAGTAGACAACGAGTGAAGTGTCTTGCCCAAAGACACAACGACCGAGACTGTCCGAGCCGGGCCTCGAACCGTAACCTTCCGATTACAAGGCGAACTCCCAACTTTTGAGCCACGATCGCCCCCATATATGGAAACACACATGCACAGAGACACACACAGGATCCAATTCAATCAACCAGTGTAAATATATTGATTTTAAATCACACAATAAGATACACCCATAAAAGGCTCTCTCTCTCTCTCTCTCTCTCTGTCATACACACACACACACACACACACACACACACGCAGCAGCAGCAGAAGCAAGTGAACAAACAGGGGCTGTACATACAGTGTTTCCTGTATGTTTCTAGGTGGGTCAAAAAGCCTGGAGCTGCTTAATTTGAATCCACCAATCAGAAAGGCTATGTACTTTTTCCCGCCAAAACAGGTGCACCTGTTTTTACACACGCAACACAGAGACAGGATTTGTGCAGTCTATTTTTCATAGTGAGGACTCCTCTCAAACAAATGGCTATAATTTCCTTACCAGCTGCCCCACTGGGAAAGACAGTGAGCTCTTGGGAAACGGGGTGATGAGCAGTCAGAATTAGATCGCGGTGAGAGGCAAGAGCGCCGTTTTTTGAGTTACAAAACGTCGTGTAACTCCAAAACTAGGTGGACTAGAAGCATAATTCTTGTACTGGGTGAATCAGCGGACTTTGGTGTACTTTCACTGCGATTTTCATTACTCTTTGTACATCCGTCGCTGAGATATGACGAGAGAAGAAACGGCAGACCTCAGATATGATTGGCTGGCTGGGAAGCTGGCAGGAATATATAGTAATAGTGTGATTAAGCATAAATACTACATTTAGCAGAAATACTGTATTAAGCACAAATCCTATAAAAAGCAGAAATACTATATTAAGCAATATAAAAATCCTATAAAAATGGTATAAAAAGCAAAAATACTGTAATATGATTTGGTAGAAAAACTATAATTAATCAGAAATACTATACTGGGTAGAAATACTATATTTGGCAGAAATACTGTAATCAGCACATATACTGTAACATGACAGAAATTCCTCCACTTAGTAGTAATACTATAACATAACACAAATGTTATGATGAGTTGAGCGGCTGGTACTCTGGTGCAGTCAGCACAATCTGGAGCTGAACACTCTTAAAACTGTAGAGATGACAGTGGACTTCAGGAGACATCCCTCAACTCTGCCCCCCCTCATCATATCAGACAGCCCTGTGTCGACTGTGGAGATCTTCAAGTTGCTGGGTACCACCATCTCCCAGGACCTGAAGTGGGAGACCAACATCAACTCCATCCTCAAAAAGACCCAGCAGAGGATGTACTTCCTGAGACAACTGGGGAAGTACAGTCTTCCACAGGAGCTGCTGATCCAGTTCTACACTGCAGTCATTGAGTCTGTCCTGTGCTCCTCCATCACAGTCTGGTATGGTGCAGCCACTAAACAGGACAGGTGCAGACTGCAGCGGACTGTACGGGCAGCAGAAAGGATCATCGGCGCCCCCCTGCCCTCCATCCAGGATCTGTACCTCTCAAGAACCAGGAAACGGGCAGGGAAAATCATCACAGACCCCTCACACCCTGGACACAGACTTTTTGATCTGCTGCCCTCTGGCAGACGGTACAGAAGCCTGCAGACCAGGACCACCCGACACAGGAACAGTTTCTTTCCCCTCACCATCTCCCTTCTAAACAGTTGAACTGTCACACTCCTCCCACTGCCAGACTGCAACTGCACCTTATGTACATTCTGTAGTATTCATTCCACCTCATTTCATTTTGTATTTTATGTATATACGTTTAGATTAGTTATTTATAGTTGGTTTACACAGCTTTGTGTATGTATGGGTATGCATGTGTAATGTATATATAGATACGATGTGTGTGTGTGGGTGTGTGTGTGTGTGTGTGTGTGTGTGTGTGTGTGTGTGTGTGTGTGTGTGTGTGTGTGAGATTTACATTGCTGTGCTCGAGAGCCACCATCTACCGGAACCAAATTCCTTGTATTTGTATGCACATATACTTGGCCAATAAACATGATTCTGATGACTTGGCACAAAAACCATGATTTAGCAGAAATACTATGATTGAGCAGAAGTACTAAGATGTAGTAAAAGTACTTTGATTTAAGAGAAATCCAATTATGGAGGAGTAATACTTTAAAATGGGAGAAATATTGATACACACACACATTCACAGAGCCTAAAGGGAAGAGTATTTGTGCCATGGAGTGTTAAGAAGAATGTGAGATCCATATTAGAAAAGCTGGTAAAAAGTTTTGAGAATTGTAATAAATGATGAATATGAATTAGTGGTCTGTGATAGTGTATTAATTTGTAGGGCAAAAAACATGTTGTCCAAGGTGGAGTTGAACCCACGACCTTTAGGTTGCCGACCTGTGTCATTACCAGCTGCCCCACTGGGAAAGACAGTGAGCACTTGGGAAACAGGGTGATGAGCAGTCAGAATTAGATCGCGGTGTGAGGCAAAAAGAGCGCCGTTTTTTGAGTTACAAAACGTCGTGTAACTCCAAAACTAGGTGGAATAGGAGCATAATTCTTGTACTGGGTGAATCAGCGGACTTTGGTGTACTTTGCCTGCGATTTTCATTACTCTTTGTACATCCGTCGCTGAGATATGACGAGAGAAGAAACTGCAGACCTCAGATATGATTGGCTGGCTGGGAAGCTGGCAGAAATATATAGTAATAGTGTGATTAAGCATAAATACTACATTTAGCAGAAATACTGTATTAAGCACAAATCCTATAAAAAGCAGAAATACTATATTAAGCACAAATCCTATAAAAGCAGAAATACTATATTAAGCAATATAAAAATCCTATAAAAATGGTATAAAAAGCAAAAATACTGTAATATGATTTGGTAGAAAAACTATAATTAATCAGAAATACTATACTGGGTAGAAATACTATATTTAGCACAAATCTTATAAAATAGCAGAAATAGTATGATTCAGCACAATAGTAATAACTTAAACAGAAAAATTGGAAAAGCAAAATGGACAGCTGAAAAAATGCTGAACATGCTAAGGGTCCTTCAAATGTACATGTTAAATGAAAAAAAAAACTCAGCAAAAAAAGTGTAACAGTCACACAATCACAAATATGGAAACATATGGAAACACACATGCACAGAGAGACACACACAGGATCAAATTCAGTCAACCAGTCTAAATATATTGAATTTAAATCATACAATAAGATGCTCCCATAAAAACTCTGTCTCGCCCTCTCTTTCTCTCTCTCTGTCACACACAAACACACACACACACACACACACACACACACACACACACACACATATAGGGAGAGACAAGCAAGTTTCTAGGTCAGTCAAGCAGCCTGGGAGCTGCTAAATTTGAATCCACCAATCAGAGAGGCTGTGTACTTTTTCCCGCCAAAACAGGTGCAGCCGTTTTACACACTCAGCACAGAGAAAGACAGGATTTCTGCAGTGTATTTCTCATAGTGAGGATTCCTCTCAAACAAATGGCCATAATTTCCTAACCGTAGGGGCTAGAACGGTCATTCTTACACCGTTTTGTTCAGAAGAGATGGGGGAATCTTAAAGTGTTGACACTTTATCATTAAAATATGAATTATTAAAGATATTTGACTTCTAATGCACCATAACTGAGTAGAGCAAAGCCAAAACTGCCTTGACTTGCCCTCAAACAACGCTTTCTAACTCTAAATCTATTTGGAGTATCAATATCATTCTTTCACCGTAAGAGACAGCAGGCTTTGGTGAACAATCATGGAAATTTTCAGGTCTCTGTGGAAATCCATTAAAAAGATATGACGAGAGGAAAAAGTGGTTCATTTCCAGAGTTTGAAATCTGAAGAAATCTGAGCAAAGGACGAATTTCCTACCCTCAAACAAACCCAATTCATGGCCAAATGGTAATAGATGAGAAAGAAATTCTTGAATTGTGAGCGTCAGGAGTGTCTGAAGATATACTGGGACAAGCCTCATGTTTTAACTTCGCTTCGTTAAGGAGATATGACGATTCGAATATGCCTCTCATTACAGAAATCAAGCGGTGATTTTGAACAAGCTCTCCATTGACTTTCTATGGAGAGTTTTGCGACTTTGTGTTGGTCTGAGGAGATTTGCCAAAATTCTATAAATCTCACAACAATGATGGTGACATTTTCTGAAAGCCAGCAAAAATACCTACGTTTTGATGTATAATTTGTGTGGGTTGAGTGAAAATTGAGCGAGTAGCAAGAAGTTGTTCGGACATGAAGAGAAAATTGCCAAAGGTACAGTGGCTCACTTAGAACCAACTGCATAGCAACCATAACAACGCATGTATTTTGTGAAAATCACAAAGATGAAACTCAAAACTTAAAGAGGGATAAGATGAAAACGGTAACAGATATGAAAAAGCTGAATCATTCATGAATAGCCCAATAATTTGTGAACATTTTAAAATTTGAATGGTTGTTCTAGGCGAAAGTATGAGAAAGTAGTTAAGTTTCAAAAAGAGTAAGTTTTAGCAGAATTATGGAAGTTTCCCATTCATTTCAATGGGACAAATTAAAGGAAAAAAGCTTAATATTTTAAAAAGTATAAGAGCAGAAAATAGCAAAAGTCATAGCAGGAATTAGCAAAAATAGCAGAATAGTTTAAAATTTGAACGGTGAAAATCGGCTGAAAATTGTGGAAGTAGTTAACGGACGAAAAAACGGGAGCAACTTGAAGAATAATAATAATAATAATAATAAAGAATAAAGAGAAACAGGAACTCAATAGTGTGGATGCCTAAAGCATCCACACAATAACTAGAATTTGCAATTCCTGGATAAATTGCAGCCGGACTGTTGCTACTTGTGGACTCAGACTGTGGAATGCTGTTGATGGGAGCAAAAAGTTGTAGATGCATAGCTTGTTTCTGTAGAGTGAAAACAGGTGTGCATAGTGAAATGTGTCAGACACTGTAAAATTGAAGTGTTTATGTTAACCTTACTGCAAGTTCATAATAAGAAAGAGAGGAGTACCTAATAAAGTGGCGGGCATTGGTCTTTTCCTTTCCAGAAATTAAATGGGGAGTGAAAGGGAGCTCATGACTGTGGTTTGCTGTGGATAGGAGCAAAAAGTTGGAGAGCTGTAAGCTTGTTTGTGCAGAGTGAAAACAGGTGTGCGTAGTGAAAAGGGGCAGACACTGTGAAATTGATGTGTGTTTTTGTTAATCATGCTGTAAGTTTATAAAGAGAAAGAGAGCATGGTGAAAAAAATGCTCCAAGCTGTACAACATAATGAGAAACAGAGAAAGTGACAATGGCAAAAAAAGAAAAAGAAAAACATTCCAAGCTGGAAGCCAAACTGACAACTTTCAGCTCCCAAGAACTGAAGTACAAGAACTAACCCACTCAGCGACGGATGGAAATTCAAGCTTATATGTCCCAGATGAACCAGTGGTAAGTGTGCCACAAACAGCAACACTATGGTAAGATACAGACGATCCAGTCCACAAATGATACTCAAATGTCAGTCTGTGAGAGAAGCGCTGGACCCCGTAGTGCATAATAGGTTGTTGCTGTACAGTGAATGAAAGTATACCTAACAAAGTGGCACAGTGTCCTTTTACTGTCAATAGCATTACTTTTGTGTCAACAGGACCCCAAAAGCCTTCATCTGGAATTTGATGGGGATGTGGTGAACAAAACTAGAGGCCAGACTACAGAATGGAGCCACCTCCTCTACATGGATGACATCAAGCTGTATGCCAGAGTGTATGAGATGTCAATTCACTGATCCACACCACCAGGATATACAGCACATCAGGGGAAAGCCACAAGTCCCTGGGAATCCCACAGGTAAATGAAAACCATGCAGACAGTAAGCCAACTCCTTAGGACTTACCTGACTGGGAAGAACAAGATAATAATAATGGATTGTATTTATATAGCGCTTTCCTGTTCCACTATTCATTCGCTCTCGAATTCACACACTGGTGGAGGCAAGCTACAGTTGTAGCCGCAGCTGCCCTGGGGCAGACTGACAGAAGCGAGGCTGCCATATCGCGCCATCACCAGTAGGCGGTAGGTGAAGTGTCTTGCCCAAGGACTCAACGACCAAGACAGGCAGAGCTGGGGATTGAACCGGCAACCTTCTGGTTACAAGATGAGCTTCCCAACCCCCTGAACCACGGTTGATCTGGGCAATCAACACTTATGCCGATCATGGGATAAAAAGCTGGCCAAAGGAGTTGATAGAAGCCACTGACCTTGCTCAAAACAAGGAAATGCCTTACCATGCATGGAGGGTTTCACCCCAAGTCCAGCACCCTGAGACTGTAAACCAGGGGTCCCCAATCCCAGTCCACGAGGGCCGGTGTCCCTGCAGGTTTTAGATGTGTCCTTGATCCATCACAGCTGATTTAACTGGATAAAGTGTCTTCTCAACATGTCTTGAAGTTTTCTAGAGGCCTGGTAATGAACTAATCATGTGATTCAGGTGTGTTGACCCAGGGTGAGATCTAAAACCTGCAGGACACCGGCCCTCGAGGCCTGGAGTTCGACACCCCTGCTGTACAGCATGTGCCACCGGCAAATAGAAGAAGTGACATCCAGAAAACCTACCAGTAGCTGGATAAAGCTGGATTGAAAGATAGTACAGAGGCACTAATCATGGCAATACAGGAACAAGGTCTACCATACCAGACAAGACCCCAGGTGTAGGCTGTGCAAAGATGCTCCAAACCAACCAGACATAGAAGCGCTGGACAAGCAGAAGACAACGGCCATAGTGATAGATGTAGCTATACTGAGGGAGGAAGAGGGCGCTCTAGAACATTCTGAGAGAGGAGCTCTGAAAGACGTGGAGGGTCAAGAACAGTGGTTTCTGTGGTAAGCCGAACACTCAGGGCAGTGACCCCCATGCTGGGCATGCCAGGACAACATCTGACAACGCGTGTCGATCACAGCAAAGCATGTAATCGACACGCTGGTCCACCGTGTCCAGTGTCAAATGTGAAATGGACATGCAATCTGGTTTTGTTTGTTTTGTTGTTTATTTAATGTTGTGTATGTAATGGCGACTTCAGTACCAGCACAGGGAAACTGGTAAAGAAGACAACATTGACTTGTTGGTTACTGGACTCTTACTGGACTCTGACTTCTCCAGTCCATAACAGCTGAAACCACAAACAATGCAAATCAAATTTCTAGTGAATTTTTCAGATATTTGAATTACTGTGTGCTTACAAACTGAATGAGTTTGACTCCCCCATAAAATAAATAATATATCTGCATCAGAGAGTCAAGTATCACATGAGCAGGCTGGCATGCAGGGACTACATTTGTATTCACCTGACAGAGCGCATCTTTCTATCCTAGCTTCAAATGTACCTCTGAAAATCAGATGGTAGGAGTAACGGTGGAGTTCAATTTGGCAACAAACAATACATTTTTTTACATGCATTGACAATAAAAGTGCTGTTTGAATGTGAAGTGTTTTTGTGTAAATATAATCACTCATGAGCAGGAAGAAATTGAAAAATTTAATGGCTTTACTGGGTGTACTTTTACATGCAAAAAGCAAAAGACACCATGAAAAAGCAAACAACCTCTTCTTCTTTGTTTTATTATCTTTACATTCCTCTCAAAAACAAACTGGAGTTAAAACCAATTAGTACATATCGGAAAGCACTTTGGGGTCCATAGGGACTAAGTAAAGCGCTATACAAATACAGGCCATTTACCAAATGATGAAAGATAAAAAACACATAATTGTTGATAATTGCAATTAAACTATTTCATACAAATGTTTCAACAAACAATTCCCTTGGAAAAAACAACAACATTGGCAACAGATGATTGAAAAAAAAAAAATCCTAACTTTACATCACTGTGTTACAAGAATTCCAATGCAAAGCTAAACTTAAGACATCAAAAAAGTTCAAATGCTGAAAGTTACAGACAAAACAAAACAAAAAAGTCAAGTCAGTAAAATTGGGCACAGACTTTTGGTTTTGGTTTGAAAGTATTCAGTAGGTGCTGCGCTCCGGTCTAAACTTTGTACAGTAAATTCTATAATACACTGACTTTTGACAAAGTCACTGAAATCCCCCCAAAAGTAAACTAACATTAAAATAGACAGGTTTCTGCACGTCATTGTTTTCTTCATGTCAAAGCAGTGTGAAAAACTTTATTTTGTAATTATAAAGCCCAGAGCTTCTAGCCTTTCCTGTTTCCTTTTCAAATATTTTAGTATTCCTGGAGAATCTGGACTTAAAACTAAAATCAATCAAAGAGCCATGTAATGAGTGGTAACATTGTTACTTATAGATGTCCTCACTATGTTTAGAGTCATTTCTAATGCTGATCTTTTTTCTTCATACATAACAAAAAACACTAATTTTCTTGATCTCTATGCTGTTGATCTTCCAGTACTAACTACTGCATCATTGTGCCAACGTGTAATTACTCAGCTATTCATTTGAAACATATTTAAAAACAACACATCATTCTTTTCTTTGCTAGGGGAATGGCCTAATACTTACTGCCTTTTAAAATACACAGAAAAAGTAATAAAGATTGATGAAACTATGGGAGCTCTCGATGAGCCACATCTTCACTTGCAGTCGCAAACCACTGATGAAATCAATTTTACTTGATGTAAATATTCCAAAATATATTTCTTAATTGCTTCATCTGTTATATCTAATTATATTTATTTGTTGAACTAAAATAGATTTGATCTAATCTGACATTATTATACTTTAATATAACACCTCCCCCACAGTCACTGAATGAAAAGCCACTCTAATCACACTGCTTATTTTTTCAGTCAATGGTTTTGGCAGACATGCTTGTGGTGAATCAGCTTTATTAACAATGTGATAGGAATGATCAAAGACATGAAGGCTTTAGTGCTAGATGTGTTAAATATTTAGGGCATTATGATCTATGTCTTATAATAACAGCCAGTGTTGTGTGTTCTACCAAATCATGATCACAGCAGTGGTGACTTACTCTCAATGTGCAAACCCACCGAGTATGCACAGATCAGTTCTAATACATGTGCGTTAAACCTGGAAAGGACTGTGTCTCCAGGTAAAGCCTCGACTCATTGGTAGTTTCCTGCAGGTTATGTTGGGGTACTGACGTCTGTGACACTTCAGACACAGTACAGCAGTCTTCCTGTGCCACCTACTGCAGCAGCAACATACGTCTGTCAATCCACTGTTACGTTCATTAATGTGGTTATTTGTGCTGGAATTATTCAAGAGGAATCACGAGGGTAGTGCCATCAGTTTGAGTTTTCTGGCTACAAATGGTATTATTAGTAAAACCTCTATGAACACATCACCATCATTTATGAAACAAAAGCACAGAACTGGAAAATGTTTTAAGGCTTAGTTCAAGTATTAATCTAACAGCATTTATATTGATGATGCCAATAATTTTCATAAAATGAACTAGAGGTATTCATGGTCCCAAGAGGATGAACACTTGTGGTTTTGACCAACTCTTCTTTTCACCATTATCTACCCTGTGAGGTCCAGGCTGCTCTGCTCTCACTTGTCCTTGTTGGACATTCAATAAATGTTAAAATAAAGCGGAGTATGTTGGACATGTTGGAACATGTCGTCCTAACACACATTCGTAAATTTGGTAGATGTAAAAGTTTCCTGTGTCCTTCAATATTCAAATTCAAATGAATTTAAAAAAAAAATAAAAGAATTCGACATTGGAAAATATGTAATTTCTTTATGCTTTGCATGCTGATCCTGTTTACCATCAGGGTACAGAATGTTGCTCTGATCACAGTATGTGTCTACAAAGTGTGTTGTTTTTACCCAGCTAGTGATTCGCATGTTTATTAGTCACATGTGTATTTTACTACAAAGAACTTTGGTATTAAACACGTCGACCCTCTTTTGGAATCAGGTTAATCAGCAGGACATTTAACTTATAGGAATTTTTTTTAATTATCGGTCTAGCTCCGGCCTGCATCAAGTATGATCTATGATCTATACACATACAGTGTCTGTAGTTTCTGACAGATTTAGGTTTTTTGTTTGTTGTTTATTTAATAATCATAGGAAATAAACTAAATTCCTTTGCCCCCCAATCATTATCATATTAACATGAGTCTTCAAACCCCCACCCACAATCCCAATTCCCCAAACTGATGTTCCAAGTCAGAGGATTTCACAAGATTTTTTAATCAATATTATTATTCTTACTAAGCTATTTAACATCAAAATATCAAAACAACTTAATAAACTTCTGAAAATGTGCGTAGCTTCACCGCAGTTAAAGCAAGCCCTCCTATTTAAACCATGTTTGGCACAGCTTCACTCTGTTTTTGAGGGCTGTCAGCAGTAAACTGGAATCTGTGTCCAGTTCAGCTCGCACAAAGGCATTAAACGCGTTCTGTCTGGTCAATATGAGGAAGGAGACAAAACCTTCATCCATGTCCAGTTCAAGGAGAGTTCAAATATTTTAGACAGCTGTTTCCTGATCCTCTCTCTGTATCATCTGGTAATGCTGTCTGTTCTCCAGGTACGCTGCCAGTTCAGCATCATGAGCCTTCTCTGCCCTGTTCTTAGGAGTATCACCCTGAAGAAGAGACACGCAGAATTACATTCAAGAATGATTATTTTTGCATGACAAAGAGCTTTATGTTAGCCCACTAAACTTTGTTTGCAGCATTAAACTGTTTACATGATCAAAAAAACAAACAAAACTGGCTGTTTAATGCTGCTCAGTAATGCAGTTTCTGAAATGGTGAATTGCATAGAAAAGAAATGTAAAAGCAGAAACTTTTTAGGAACGTTTCTCAGGACTCATTTGCTTCCCTGTGTCGGAGGCAGCCCAACACAGAGCAAACAGCTCCTCAATCAAGACTCAGCAGTGCAGTAAAAACCAAAGAACCTATCTGAGGATAGAAGCTGCTTTACAGTGTGGGTGGTTCATTTGTGTTGTAGTGATGTTGTTGGGACATAAATCTATTTACTTAATTACAATATATGGGAAAAAAAAAATATGACCGCAACCATAACAGTGGTAAAGCCATGGATCTCAATCTGTGGGAACAGGGTAGGGTTCACGCTCCAGAACGAGCCAGAGCCAACTGGGAAAGAATCCAAGTGTAGAGCGCAGAGACATTTTAACATGAAACAAAGTACTTTATGGTGAATGTCAAAACTATGGTATTCTCTTGTTTTTGCTCTCTCTCTACATCCTCCCCCCTCTCCTCCCCTCAGTATCTAGGTCATTGCTGAGTCCAGTGAGTTAAGAGCTTTTTCTATGCAGTTAAAACCTCCATAGAAAAACTAAAAAAGATACATATTTGAGACCAGAACACAAACATGTGCTAAAGCCGCTGTAATAGTGTTATTTTTGCACTGCGCTGCATTCACCAAAATGTATAGTCGTTCATCAGCTCCCCTCTGAAATGCTTCTTAAACGAGTGTTTCAGACACATGTTCTCCACATACGTGCATGTTCACTACACATTTGTGTTGATGCTTTATTTCCTCAAAAGGCAAATTCTAGCTTTGTGGACTGTGCTAGCTTCTCCACTAAAACGACTGAAGGAAAGAAGACTCGACATATACTCTGGGGAAGCTTTGGAATTCAAAGCATTTCTGCACAGATTGCTCACAAAATGCAGTTTTCTTCCTTTTAAACCACTTCATTGAATATTCACCTGTGTGCTTCAGCAACAATCACCCAACCTCTCTTAAGCTTTAGGTCATGACTAAAGCTTAAGAGAGGGGTGAGTCATTTATTTACTCAGAAGAGCAGACTGTGTCAGTATAGGTCTTTATGGGAAAATCTACAACCCAGTAATTTTATCTCTGTGACGGAAACATCATCCCCAAGTAACTTTTGCCTGCTGCATGGGTGATTCCTCAGTATATTCAGTAACTGTCAATGGAAAATTGTACTTAGTAGTCAGTATAATCTTTTAATGATATAAGTTTCCATATATGCTTAGAGGTGTATAATCGATTGTGTAGTGATAGGATGTGTGATCTGTAGTAGGCTGCAAGGACTTTTATGTACATTCCAGAGTGTTCTGACTTTCACACCCACATCCTGGGAGCATGGCAGAGGTCGTACCTTGTCTTATTGTTTTATGATAGGATAAACGTATCTATGTCTGTTTTAGGCTAAGTGCCTTTTGTTTAGATGAACTGTTGGACTTCCAGACCAGCAGGTTTAGGGAAGTCATTTATGGGGTCACACTCTGACCCCCCCCCCACACACACAATGATGTATAAATAAAGACCAGGGCAGTGGCATGGGGCGAGTCTCAGAACCCTCACTTCTGTGCGAGTACTGTGACTGCCCTTGCTTGCAAGTAACTAACTGCAGTGTGTGTTTCTCCTCTCTGACTCTCAGCTGAAGAAGTGTTATTTAGAATAAATCTCTTGACAGTAACAATGGCAGAAATACAACTGTTTGTATGTTACTAGTTTGGTCTGTCATTATGAGCTAGATGAATCAGGAGTCCGTCTGGAAATATAAAAAGCAATTTATCACTGACAAAGAAGGAGGGCGTTTTTTTCATGGAGTACTGTAAATACTACTGAACCTACCAGCAGGTCTGTTTTCATGAGTGAGGCTCCTGCTTCTACCAGATAATGACAGATAGTCCTGTGACACAGCGACGCAGCCTGATGAAGAACCGTTTCCCCACTGGTGGTCCATGATGCAGCAACAGAGAGAAAAGAAGAGAGTGAGCTGTATTTCATGTATTCTGGGAGTGAAACACAGCTGATGAAGAGGCACCCAGCTGATTCTGTTTGGCTTCTTATGTTTATTCTCTTTAATGTTTTCTACACTTGTTGGAATGCCAGGCACACAGAAAGAGACCAGAGCTCATTGGCATCGTCATCAAAGCTTGAATACAGTCACATTATTGCAGACAGACAACACACAAACCTCGTTATTATTCTAAGACTAGTGCTAACACGCAGCCCAAAACAAATCCCCTCAAGTTATTTGTTTCTACTGTAACATCTAAATGTTTCAGATACTTACTGTAGTTTTTCAGTGACATCAATCAGCTCACTTGGTGCTGGAAAACAGACAGAGAAGAAGGAATGACTGTAGCGACACATCAGACCAGAGCAGAATCAAGTGCAAGGTTCAACTATGCAAACTGGTTTTTGAACCTTCAATTAGAATTTCTGCACATTGTGCTTTGCAGCATCATATTATTATTAGCAACAGTGGGAGTAGTATTTTCACAGTCATAGCCCTGTGAGGTGATCCCACCTACTTGACAAATAGAAAAAGATGAACGAATGGATGAATGGAGCTAATCCCAACTGTCAAAGAAAAATCTGCCACAGTGCTAACAGAACTACACCCAGTTCAGTGCGTTTTTCATTATTGTAAGTGCTAGACCATTACCATTGTCAAGGATGTAGCGCACCATGTCCTTGCTCCCTGCACTAACAGCATGGTGTAGCAAGCTCCACCCCGACTGGTCCAGGACCGTGAGGTCGGCTCCCTTCAGGTGCAGCTCCTGCAACTTCAGGTGATATACAGGCAAGAGAAACACAATTTGTGGCAACAGGTTTATTGAACATTATTAGAAAAGCTTTTTTAACATGATGGCAAACTAAATTTGTAATAAAAGTCTAAATGCATCAAAATGAAATGTTAATCCTACAGTTGTTAACACATGGAATGGATGCGAATGTTTCCTGAAAGTCTGTGAGAGAGCTGTCTAAGAGTAAATGGTGTACATGTTTCCATGCAACTTCCTTAAATTAGCTATGGACAAATAAATAAATATGCAAACACTGATCAGTATATCAGTACTTACCTTCTTCAAGTCCTTGTTCTTCACACAATCCATTAACATTTCTAACGAGACAGAGAGAGAATGCAAAGGAGAGAAAAGTACGGAGGGCTTGGTGATCCACAAAAACACTCAAAGGCAGCCTCAACATAGCCAAACAGTTCCACTGTCACTTTACAGAAAGCATCTGCATAAACAACCAAACATTTACAGAAACAAGTAAAAAAATGTATGGGCAGTAAATTATTGAGTATTACATCCACGAGGGTCAGAATATTAGAAACACCTGAATAGCATTACAACTAATCACAAACTACAGCTTCAGTGCTATGACAGAATAATTATTTTGTATATTTATTACCTGGATAATTGGTATATTTACTGAGCCATTTTACGTTCTAATGGAAATTATGAAGCAAACAGGGATCAGCCACTTTCAAATGAAAACCGCATGTAAATCCACCAAAAACAGTGCGGTAGCTGAATGATTAGATAACGCCACAAAGCATCATCATTATATTGTACATCCCATGAAAACTGTTCATAGCGTTGTCACTGGGTGAAACACTTGGTTGGTGTATGGCTGTCTAAGCCGAGATATGAGATGAATGTTTATTAGGTTGACCTCAATACTTGCTTTCACTCCCTCTCTCTTTAGTAGCTGAGTCCTAATCCAGTTATGTTAGGCTTAGGGTGTGTGTGTGTGTGTGTGTGTGTGTGTGTGTGTGTGTGTATATGAGAGAGTGAGACAGAAAGAGAGAGACGGGTGCAAAGAGTGAGTGAAAGGAGGGGGAGAGAAAGCGAGCAGACTTCAAAAACCTCTAAGAGCGTTTGTAGCTGTAAGACAAATCAAAAACAACACACACACAGTCGCACACACACACACAACAAAACACACTGTGAATTAAATGAATTTAGCCGAGGGAAAGAATTAAGTAAACCAGAGAAAATAAGATTCAGTCTCACAACACAAGAAAGGAGAAAAGGTAGAAAGAGAGGACACACAAACACTCGCACACGCACACGTCACTTGGTCCATTGAACTCTTCAGTTTGATGCAGTCAGCCTGTCTGACCCTTATGGGAGCTGTGTCTGTGCGTGTGGATGAAAGCAGAACATGTATGCATGTACGCAAGAAAGAAAGCCTGGAGTCACATTTCATTAAAACAAATGTAAGGAAAACAGGACAAAAGCCAAGCCTTACATGTTGAACATCCTGCTGTGTCTCCACTCACAATCATACACACAGTGCTGCACCCTCAACTAAGGCTAATGTTTTACAGTCTGCAGCAGCCATAGAGTCATATTCATTGATGGACCACAGTGGACCTAATCTTACTTTTTTGTACCACATTAAACTAAACGTGTCCATTTCCAAAGTAAACAATATTAAACTGGGACATTTTTGCAGAGTGTTGGGATTCCCTGTGTTTTCACCAGTCTCACACTGACATTCACACATATATGTTTAAGGCTTTTCCACCACAATCGCACACCTGGCCTTGTGTTACTTCATTTGAATATTTGCTGCTTCTTCTTCTTGTACCACACAGTCAGACAACAGGAACAATGCCAAAGTGCAAAGACTGACCTGTGTCAGTGTTTCTGGATGGTCTGACTAAGCAGCCAATATGCTGCAGTTTTGAAAGCAAACTTCTCTCCGTTCTTGCTCGGTGTCAGATTTTCTCAGCTCCACAGTTCAGGACCTCTGTCACCGTGGAGGTCACCACAGAAGGCTTTCAGAGGTGACTGCAGGCAGGTCAGATCACAGAGCGATACTTTGGACTATGGGCAGGATGTGATTTGCCATTGTATTACTAAAACAAGTAAGGGCTTCCTTGATGCTTCCACTGTTAATCCCAGAGGAGTTCTGACAAGTGTGGAACTGTCAGACTACAGAGCAGTTTCACGCTCTTCCTGAAGTGCAGGCCCAGTGAAGATGGTGGGATTTCCTGCCTTTGTTTACAGTAAATAGATTTTTTCTTGTATTTCTGGCTGAACTATGAACAGTGACACTGGATTGGATGTGGAAGTGTTCCTAACCCCGCAACACCATTCCTTTTAATTACATGGTCTGCTGTAGCTCCTGAAAGAGAACTTATTTGCAGAATAACTGTTGGGATACATTATTTCTTTTATTATTGAGCTATTTGCCCAAACTTTCTTTCCAGTGAGTAATCCCTCCCTATTTTTATTTCAGGAAAAGTTGTCCAATCTTTTTATAGTAAATCCTCTTACTGACCTTCCGTCTGACCAAATTCAGTGTGACATTCTTCTTCAGGTGTTTTTGGAACAATTTGTACAGACTTTTGTTGCCTCTGTTTTTTCTGAAACAGTTGCTGAGAATATGGTTGTCAAATAAATGATGTAAAAATACCACAAACACTGGGATACACAATATCCCAATTTCTGGCAATTCAGTAGGTATAGCGGGAGGTCAGGAGGTCGATTAGAAGGTTGGTGGTTCGATCCCTGCCTCCCCCAGTCTGCATGCCAAGTATCCTTGAGCAAGACACTACCTCCCAGTTGCTCTCCGATGCATCCATCCACAGTGTGTGAATGTTAGCTAGAAGCACTTAAAAGCGTAGAAGACAGTGCTCGTGTGAATGGCTGAATGTGGCGTGTTGTATAAAGTGCTTTGAGTGCTGTATAAGAATCAGTCCATTTGGCATTTTAAAACATGTGACCAGTGGAAATATCAATGTGTCCCTATGCAGCAGCTCACTCTCAACTGGCAATTTTCATGAATAACACTATTTTATTAGCAGTTATTATTGTTATTAATGATGACTTTAATAACTGACAGCAACAACTGGGTCATATTCACCTAAAACGTAAACCCAACACAAACCTGCTGGCAAACCAAGTGAAAACATGCAACATCCCAAAGAGAACAAAACCACAGAGGTGCTGACAGAAAAGGAAGACACAGCTGCCACCCATGTGACTCCCAGCATGCTAAAATGGGTGCAGGCAGAGCGAGTCTGAGGAAATGTGTCAAAGAAGAAAAGAGTCTTTCTTGAGACTCAGAAGCTGTCTCACTTCTCTGTCTTCCACACAGACTTGTCAGGTACACGTTCAGCTCTGTGTGGAGCGAATTGTTTGAGTGAAGAAATCAGATATTATTCAATCAGGTCCTACAAGTTATGCCCCAGATACTGTGTATGTGTGTGTAGCGTGCATTACCTTTTTCTCTCTCCTTTTCTGTTTCGCTCATCTTTTGGCTCTTTTCCCATCTGGAGAAACAAAGACACCAAACACGTTGATTGCCTGTTCAAAATAACTAGTGTGTTCTTTCATGGTTCTGTCACACTGTAGTAAAAACAGGACAGCAACCTGCTTTCAGCTAGGAAGTGTCAGTGGTTGCACTGAATCTTTTTGGATTTGGTGATCACCTGCAAGTAGTTATGGCAACAATGTCATTACCAAGAGGCTGAGCATGAAACGTTCCATCACAAGATGACCACACAAGTCGGCTGGTCAGAGGCAAAAGTGTCTCCAAACAATCACGGCCTGACTCGGACTGCCTACAAATGAATACGCAGACTCTGCAGTCAGACTACAGGGAGTGCAGAATTATTAGGCAAATGAGTATTTTGTCCACATCATCCTCTTCATGCATGTTGTCTTACTCCAAGCTGTATAGGCTCGCAAGCCTACTACCAATTAAGCATATTAGGTGATGTGCATCTCTGTAATGAGAAGGGGTGTGGTCTAATGACATCAACACCCTATATCAGGTGTGCATAATTATTAGGCAACTTCCTTTCCTTTGGCAAAATGGGTCAAAAGAAGGACTTGACAGGCTCAGAAAAGTCAAAAATAGTGAGATATCTTGCAGAGGGATGCAGCAGTCTTAAAATTGCAAAGCTTCTGAAGCGTGATCATCGAACAATCAAGCGTTTCATTCAAAATAGTCAACAGGGTCGCAAGAAGCGTGTGGAAAAACCAAGGCGCAAAATAACTGCCCATGAACTGAGAAAAGTCAAGCGTGCAGCTGCCAAGATGCCACTTGCCACCAGTTTGGCCATATTTCAGAGCTGCAACATCACTGGAGTGCCCAAAAGCACAAGGTGTGCAATACTCAGAGACATGGCCAAGGTAAGAAAGGCTGAAAGGCGACCACCACTGAACAAGACACACAAGCTGAAACGTCCAGACTGGGCCAAGAAATATCTCAAGACTGATTTTTCTAAGGTTTTATGGACTGATGAAATGAGAGTGAGTCTTGATGGGCCAGATGGATGGGCCCGTGGCTGGATTGGTAAAGGGCAGAGAGCTCCAGTCCGACTCAGACGCCAGCAAGGTGGAGGTGGAGTACTGGTTTGGGCTGGTATCAACAAAGATGAGCTTGTGGGGCCTTTTTCGGGTTGAGGATGGAGTCAAGCTCAACTCCCAGTCCTACTGCCAGTTTCTGGAAGACACCTTCTTCAAGCAGTGGTACAGGAAGAAGTCTGCATCCTTCAAGAAAACATGATTTTCATGCAGGACAATGCTCCATCACACGCCGTCCAAGTACTCCACAGCGTGGCTGGCAAGAAAGGGTATAAAAGAAGAAAAACTAATGACATGGCCTCCTTGTTCACCTGATCTGAACCCCATTGAGAACCTGTGGTCCATCATCAAATGTGAGATTTACAAGGAGGAAAACAGTACACCTCTCTGAACAGTGTCTGGGAGGCTGTGGTTGCTGCTGCACGCAATGTTGATGGTGAACAGATCCAAACACTGACAGAATCCATGGATGGCAGGCTTTTTGAGTGTCCTTGCAAAGAAAGGTGGCTATATTGGTCGCTGATTTGTTTTTGTTTTGTTTTTGAATGTCAGAAATGTATATTTGTGAATGTGGAGATGTTATATTGGTTTCACTGGTAAAAATAAATAATTGAAATGGGTATATATTTGTTTTTTGTTAAGTTGCCTAATAATTATGCACAGTAATAGTCACCTGCACACACAGATATCCCCTAAAATAGCTAAAACTAAAACAAACTAAAACTACTTCCAGAAACATTCAGCTTTGATATTAATGAGTTTTTGGGTTCATTGAGAACATGGTTGTTGTTCAGTAATAAAATTATTCCTCAAAAATACAACTTGCCTAATAATTCTGCACTCCCTGTAGCAGCAGCGTTCTGGTTTCTGCCTCCAGTCTGAATGTTATTGATCAGTCAGGTATGAATAGGCTGTATCCCAATAATCTGAATCATCTGTCAGAGAGCAAGGGATATTTGCTTTAATGCAACCTTGAAACCTTTGTCTGAAAACAGTTTAGTTGCTTTGTTAGCTCTTTGTGAAGAGTGATCAGCAGGCCTGGATATTCAATCATCCATCGTAATTTCATTTTTTTCAGTGAAATCAAAATCGAAGCTTTGGCAGAAAGTGAAGGCAATCTTGTTGCTGCTGTTTGGTGTTTAACACTTTCAGTACATATGAATATGAAAAAAATAAGAATAAATTATAACCCAAAGAACAGATTGGGTGGGTCAATTTAAACCGGCAGTGTTCCCAGAGTAAATGTTCAGCCTGCAGAACGTCAGTCACTGTGAAGTTTGACCAGACTCTACACGCCATCCCTCAGTCTCCTCACCTGCTCTATGCAGCTTGATGTAGCTTTAATTCAAAAATAAACCCCATGTTATTTCTGGGACACTTTTGAAACCCTCTACTTCCACTTCTGTTGGAATTGTCATATGATGCAAGCAGTGCTTTGTGTGGGATCAGCTCCAGAGGCAGCATCAAAGCAGGAATGTGATATAACCGCACCCGTTGTCTTCCCAGGGTGAAGCATCCTTCAACATGTTACAGGGGCTTTTGGCAGGTGACACAGCTGGATGGCACTGGAGACTGCACTCACAGGTAGAACCAGCCAGCGTTGTGTCAGTGACAACGCCTGATTCCCAAACTTGACTTAACAAGAAATGTCTAAAAATGGAGTCCAATAATGAATTCATTATTGAATTTATGCTTTTCAACTGATGCCACACATGTTACACCAGTCTGTTAAGAAAGACTTATACTTATACTTCCTTATCCAGAAATAAACTACTCTACTGCAATTTTATGCGTGTACAAAAAAACATTTAAAAAAAAAAAAAACAGGTTTAAATGGAAACTCAGAGTTCCAGACGGAGAGCCAATGTGCTGTGTAAACAGAGACTATAGCCTAAGATCACAAGGACAGCAAGTGAGCTCTCTCACACACACAGCTGTTTAGGGTGCAAAACCAAAACCACTTGTACTCATTATTCAGTGCAAAAACGTTTTAATGAGCACGTTACTATGTCGCTTTAATGAGTACTATTATGTTTTAATGAGCAGAGATATGTGACTTGACTCAAACTGACTGGTTTCATCATTAATGGATGAAAACTATTAGCAAAACATTAACTCACATCAAACCGTCAAGAAAGTCTTCCTCAAATCATATCACACTTCTGAGTGCCCGTCATGTTTCCTAGTGGTATTTGGATGTGGCAGCTTAAGTAGTGTTACATGAGGTTTAGAGGAGGACAGCCATTTGTGACTGAGCTAGACCAAATCAGAAACCTGTCTCATACATATACATTAGAAACTGTAAATTTATCACACACAGTCTCTAACATATATAAAGATATAGGAGGCAGGCTTCAGAGAGACACAGAGATATCCTGTATATGATCGACAGGGTTTGTCTGTATTATTGATCTCAGAGCAACTGTTGTTCTGATTTGGTGCTATATAAATAAAAATGAACTGAATAAAGTGTATTTGTGGACAGCATCATACACACACTCGGGAGGCTTTGTTTCAACATCAATTATATAAAATCATTTAATACCAAGCTAATCAAGGCTGTTATGGAGTAAAGTTGGTCCTAACCAGGGAGTCAGTGTGTTATGAGGCGTTCACAGTCTGGTGAAAGGCAGAAAAAACTGTAAATGTATTCTGTGTTGATGAAGTGGTTTAAAAGTGTTTTTAAGCATATTTACCTTTGCCTTTGGTTAGTATCCGCAGCTGTTATGTTGGAACGATGGATACAACCCGCTCTGCAGAATACATTTAGAAAGTTTCAGTGATGCCAAATAGTAAAATCAGTACTCTTTGCTGTAAATAAATGAACACTGTTAAAGCTATATGGCTGACTTCAATGTGTGTTCATTTTATTTTTCCATTTGGAGTAATGGTACTTGCTGATTGCTTTCATTTATTTCAAGTATCTTGTTAGTAGTTTACATTTTTATTACATATTTATTTATTTATTTTATATGTATATATGTGTTTATTTCTTTGTTATTGACAAAAGCTTAGAAGAAAATTACATTTTCAAGACTTGTAGATGATGAATTGAACATAATACATACAGAAATAAAACATTTGGAAGTTATAATAAATCATTTTTTTATGAAATATAGATGTTCATATTCTTTGTATGTGTGAAGATGTTTGTGCAAAGTTTGGTTAAGCTGAGGAGAAGATACAGACATATATACATCCACATACTCTGATCATCATCGTTGTTATCTTCAAGACTAGCCTGTGTTTATCTCGGCATCTTTGGCTGGATGCACCAACAGGGCTTCACAATGTTTGAGGGTTGACGTCAGCATCAGTGATAACCCCAACCTCCCGCTAGCAGAATAGTTCAATTGTTCTTTCATGTCAGGGAAAGAACAGCGGACAAGTCGGTGGACAAGGAAAATATTCACTGACACGTACCAGAAAGATTTTTTTTTTCTTTTCAAGTCAAAGCTAGGAGATTGGGATTTGGTTTGGGGTTATCACTGATGATGACTTAGACCTCCAACGGTTAGCTTTCAACAGTTACATTACCATCCACGCTGTTGTGCTGTGCAGTAACACAACACATGCCCAGCTCGATAGAAAAACAACTTTAAGAGGATAAAAAGAGCCACAGAGCTGAAGGGAACTGCACACTAACATGTTCTTTCAGCAGGCACACTGCTTAGACCCTCCTCCTCTTCCTTACTGATTCCTCTGTGGTCATTAACCTGACTATCCCTTATCTCTTGTTCTGGTGAGAGACGCTGTTAAAAATATAGCCCAGCAAGCTGCAGGCTGGAAGCCAAATAGACGAGAGCTGCGGCACAAAACACGTAAAAAAACATGGTGCATATTTAAGAGTTACTAACCGGCTGAGTTTGCTGGTCACAGGTTCTTTGTTGTGCGTCAAAACATCTGCTTCTGTGCTGTCACTGTTCATGTGCTGCCTTGGGGAAGAACTACAGCAGAACACAAAGGTAACAAAGTCAGTGAAAAAAGGTAGAGTAAGCATGCAGCCAGGACTTCATGTTGCCTGGACAGAAGAAAGAGGCACAGTTCACAGATCCACTGAGCTCTGAAGCGTCACGTACGCATGAAAACACATGCATGTGCGATCTCAACAACATCCTTGTGAATATTTGACACAGAAAGAGAGATGATGAATGCAGTCATGACTTTACATTTAATGATGAGAGTGACATGTTTTAGACAGATCTGAGATTCACAGTCATGTTATGAGGTACAAAACATTTTCAGCCTCTCTGCAGCATTTTAGTCCTTACTCGGTATGGTTAAAGAAGTAAACGGTGTGATAATGAGCATGATTGAGGTAAAGGCATGGGTAGAGAACAGAGGAAGGAAGCATAAAGCATTATAAAGGCTGTAAAAGTAGGACAAGCTTAGGGCAAAGCAAGAAGAAACAGCCGCCATGTGAAATTCTCTGAATTTCCAAAACATATGAAACTGGTAGCAGCCTAGGGAGTCTCACACAAAGTCTCAAATCTGTGACACCAAGAGAAAATAGAGAGGACACATAGTGCTTTATCCCAGCAGTGATGTGGTTGTGGTGGTTGCTCTACCATTGTTCACATTTTCCTGAAAAGCAAACCTTGTGGTCATCTGTGTAATACCTGTTCTCTGAGGTGGGAGCAGCATCATGTTACTCTATCTGCAAAAACTCTCAGCCTGCCTTAAAAACACCTTGCCAAGTTATGATAATGTGTTAACATTGTTTTTACTTGACTCTACCTCACTGTTAACACCAGTATGATGGCATGATATCCATTAATGGTGACTTAAAATTATGTCAGAATCAGATTTATATATCCAAGTAGGAATCAGAGTTTAAGCAATGTCACAGGGACTGAAGTGTCCACAGAAGTCTGAGTAATGAGGAGTTTTCACCGACTGTTCATTGATGCAGCAGATTCCTGATGGTTTGCTGCTTATTTCTCCATCAGGTTACACCTCCTCTTTGTCAGCCGTCACCTGCAGTATCTTGTGTTTTATGAATTCAAACAGCAGCTGCCTTTAAGTGGGGATACGGTATTTCCAGATAAACTTGGCAGGACTTGCCTCTCTAACTTTGAGCTGTCCCTATGATGGACTCATTTCTAATCCTGCCTAACTTGGTCACTGCCAGTAAAGACCTGAACATCTTCTGCTCTGCCTCCTTTCTTTGTCAGCACCAGAGTCTCTAACCCATACATCATAGCAGGTCTCGCTATCATCTTGTAAACCTTCCATTTCACTCTTGCTGCTATCTTTGTAGAACAAACACTTGTCTCCATGCACTTCACCCTGTCTGCACGCTTTTCTCCACCTCTCTCTGTTGCTTTGGATGTTTGACCCCAGGTATTTAAACTCAGCTACCTACACCTGTCAGGGTGCTGGGTGTGTGACCCAGCATTTTGAGTATATTTTGTACTTTTGATTTCTTAGGTTATATTTGGATATGTTGAGTTCTTGTGTTATTTTTTGTTCATGTTTTGTCTAGTCTATGTTATCATCAAGGTCCCTTTAGTTTTGAGTCTTTGTCTGTTCTCTGTGCAGTCTGTCTTGTCCTCTATGGACTTTTCTCATGTGTCTCTCCTTGTGTTTCATGTCTATGTGTTCCATGTTGTCAAGCTTGTGTTGTCATGTCTACATCCCATTATGTCTTGATGCATTCTCAATCATCCAGGAAAGTAAATCTCCAAAAGTTGAATCTGTTCATCTGGACGTAGCGTTTTGTGGGAGAAACGTTTCGTCACTCATCCAAGTGACTTTTGTCAAAGCTGGGAAGGCACCTAAAGAAAGCTCCAGCTGATCCAGGAGAGAAGGACAACCGCTGCCCAGGCGAAAACCTGTAGTGATCCCATATGTGTCAGGAGTATCGGAGCAGTTGAGACACATTTTTCTAAACACCGGTCTCTGTGGCTTTTAAACCCCAAAATAAGCTGCGCCTAAAAACTGGTCCACCCAAGGATCGGGTCCCCGACACAAACAGAGTAACATAGTGTACGCTGTTAAGTGCCAGGAGGATTGCCAGGATTTATACATCGGGGAAACCAAACAACCTCTAGCGAAGCGGATGGCACAACACAGAAGAGCCACCTCATCAGGCCAGGACTCTGCAGTCTATTTACACCTACAGGCCAGTGGACACTCTTTCAATGATGAGGATGTACACATCCTGGACAGGGAAGAACGCTGGTTTGAGCGCGGAGTCAAGGAGGCCATTTACATGAAAAGGGAAAGACCATCTCTGAATCGAGGAGGGGGCCTAAGGGTACATCTGTCACCATCTTACAACGCTGTGATTGCAGCCATTCCCCAACTCTCTGTGAATGGGACTCATGGCCATTGATCAGTGTTCTTTGATCAGTGGGTTTTGGTCAGTGATTGTTGATCAATGGTCATGGGAATTTGCATAATTATGATTAAGGAACTGACCTCACAGCCCATTGTTCCTTCAGTGGGCTGGTTTCAGTCATTATGCAAATGTACTGTTTATAAGGTTTGGGGAAACCTGCAGTCAGCTGAGACTGAAGAAGTCACCTGGATGAGTGACGAAACGTTTCTCCCACAAAACGCTACGTCCAGATGAACAGATTCAACTTTTGGAGAGATACATGCCATTACGTTTCCTGTGTTCCATGTTCAGTGTGTTTAGTTTTGCTTCTCCTGTGGCATCAAGTTCATTTGTGTCAGCTGTGTTTCCCAGGGGTTTCCACTTCCCTTATTCCCTTCTGTGTATTTAAGTCCTCTGTCTCCCTCTGTTTAGCTCATGTCATCTCAAGTCTCACTTTTCTCAGGTTCATGCTCAAGCTTATGTTTTACGTTTGTATGTAGAGTTTTCTATGTCTAGCTTTAGCTTTCCCTGTTTAGGTTATAATTTTGTTTTCGCCATTTTGTTTCTATGTTTTTTAGGTTTGTTTGTCTGAGGTTAACCAGCTAACCACTACAAAGGTGGTTGAAAAAAAACAATGCTTGAAGAGAGTTATGACATATCACTGACAGATGCATGCGTACGCTGGTTACTACCCTGCTTGAACCTACCAAACACAATAACATCTGATCATGGATGATTCTTAAAAGTAAAAATCTATGTCAGCAGAATCTTCTGTAGCCACTTTATGACACCCACATGTGTGATCAACAGCTGTATATATAATTTTTGGTCATTTAGGTAAAATGTCTTGTATAGCAGCCACAGCTCCAAAGCTGCTGCTCCAAGCACAAAACAGAGATAAATTGCAACCTCACACTGGACGAATGCAAAAATGTCAAGGATTTGTAATGTTCAGTTGTCTTTGTTTATGTTGTTAAGCCCAGCATCATCTTTGTTTGTGTCTGTGTCAGTCTACACAAAATATAAACTTTTTTTTAAAACTGTTTTAAGTTTTTCCCATAAAACAGACTCACATTTTCCAAAGATTTCCAAATTTTGAGCTCTTGATTGTGTCAGTCTTGATTCCAAACTGACAGTAAGTGAAGCTATCAGGTCAAAAATCATTTAAAAAACTAAATGTTTTGCGTGTAGGTGTCCTTCAGTGTGTTTGCCAGAGACACAGGGGAATAGAGAGAAATAGAACAGAGAAAAGTAATTGTAGTGGGAGGAATAACGCTCACCTCTGGCCCTGCGTGGGCAAACCGCTGTGCTGCGTGCATGTGTGTGTGTACGTGTGTGTGTGTGTGTGTGTCTAAATACAGTAGATTGGTGCGACTCTCGAGTGCTCTGACATGCATTACGTTTCTCTCTCCATCCACTGTTTTCCTGACTATCTTCCTCCTAAACCTCTCTCTCCCTCACTCTGCCCCTGCCCCTCGATCTCATCTCTCCTCCTCATCCTCCCACTCAGTGCACTCAGCATTGCAAATCAACCCGCCAACACACACACACACACACACACACACACACACACACACACACACACACACACACACACACAGCCAAAGGGATTTACTGTCAGGATCAGCAGGTTGTGTTGCTATGCTTATACTCATCTTGTACCTGTTACTTTATTTACTGCCTCTTTCTGTTCCACATGCAAATATCTGTTCACAGTTTGTAGCTTACATCTCCACAGCAGTTCAACGTCCAGGAGAAACAGTAAACATTTTTTTTTGCTTACGTTTTTTGTAACATTGGTTTGTTAATTGATAATCATAGTTTGTGACTGGGACACATCAGATCATACAAAAGAGATGAGAAGAAAAGAAAACAGAATTCAGGCTCTAAAAGTTTGTTAAAACTAACATTAGTAATTAAATCAGTTCTTTATTAACTAATTAATTATGAGAATCTTGCTGTAAATGTTTATATAATAATAATAATAATTAGTGTTTTAAACATATTGATGTGCATTTGTGCAAAACTTGATGAGCAGAAAAAAAATGACAAGTGTACTGCTCTGTAGAGAATGGATAATGGTCTGACTGAGAGTGAGCATCATATTATATTTGATGGCTAGACATTTATAAAATTAGTTATTTGGATTTTGGAGTGATAGCAAATGCAATCACACCCACAGTGCTCTACCAAACATTATGTGTTGTTTGTGGCAATTGTTAGGAGTCTAAGTGTTTTAAAGCCCCTAGATATGGATTCATCTACTGTCAGCTGGCTTTAACTGGTTATAGTTGCTATAACTGAAAAAATAAATATCTAAGATACTAACCACAGCCATGTGGCTGTCACAGATGCCTTAAATGAATCTCCATACAAGGACATCTCAGACATCGTGGTCTTTTAGCTAGCCAATGAAGCTTAGTTCAGACCAGGGAAACAGGCAGCAAGAAAGGGTTAAAACATTCCAGTATTCAGTAAACTGGTTAGATATTCATTATTCATTAGCAGTTTGTTTCTTTGTTAAGTGACTCCAGTAATTATATTTATACATTTTGATTGATATAAATTAAGTTTCATTTGAAATAATATTTTTCTTTAAAGAGCAACCAATCCTTCAGAGTCAAACCAACACTGTATCAAAGCTCTTCTTTTGTCTAAAAACATTAGAAACACTTCACAAAGCCACAGTCTTGCATCAGGTGTCAAGTTACTTCATTATGATGACCATTTACAAGCACTGTATTTCAGCATCTGATGAATTTCATGGTTTACAGAACAGAAGGATAGAGAGCTTCCTCATGCACAACAACCACAGCCAGGTTTGGAGAGGCATCCAGATCCTCAAGAACTTCAAAGGCCATGGCTCCAACAGTAGCCTCACACTAGAAGAGGAGCTCAACAACTTCTTTGCTCAGTTTGAGACCAAAGAAGTTGATTATCATATAAATGGCGGTAGGAAACGGCACAATCACGGACTCATGTTTTCAACCCAGCTGCAACAGTTGCGGCACATCTTGCCATCTTGAAAAAGTACAGAGCTGCACGACCACCCAATGTGCCACAGAGATTGTGTCTTGTGAAACAGGATGTGATGTGAAAGTTGTCACCAGACACCCACAACACAAGCGACGCGGCAAGCATAAAAATGGCTGGAGAGCGTTCAACCCCAGGAGAGCTGCCGACCTTGATGGCATCCCAGGGACTGTGGTCAAAGCCTGTGCGGATCAACTGGCAGGTATCCTTACCAGGCTGTTCAGCCTCTCTCTGAATCATGCCACTGTTCCCATCTGTCTGAAGGCCTCCACCATCATTCCCATTCAAAAGACTGGAATATACACCCTCAATGACTACAGACCTATAGCCCTCACATCTAAAGTCATCAAGTGTTTTGAGTGGATAGTGTCAACCGGCTTACTTACTGAGCAAAAACAGTCAATGGAAGATGCCATCACCATCACCCTTCACAGACCGGTAAGCGATCTGCATTCCTCACCAAACTGTCCTGATCAGTCAGACTCAGCCACCACCTCTCCCCTCTACTGTCACTCAGCACCAGATCTCTACAGGGCTGCCTTCTAAGCCCCCTACTGTACAGCCTGTCCACACATGACTGTACACCACCCAACCAACGTCATCATAAAGTATGCCGATGACACCTCCGTGGTTACACTCATGTCTGACGGAGATTAGACAGCCTACAGGGCAGAGGTAGAGAACTTGTCCCATTGCTGCTCAGAAAATAACCTGAAACTGAACGAGCTTAAAATAAAAGAACTCAACATGGGGAGTGGACCTCAACAAGGTCCACTCCCCTCTCATTATAGAGGGAGAACGAGTGGAATCTGGCTCCACCTTCAGGTTTCTGGACACCTAAATCTCTGCCGATCTCATTTGGAGCCACAACACCATAAACTCTGGTAAAGAAGGCCCAGCAGTTGCTGCACTTCCTCCGTGTCCTGAGGGAGAGTAATTGGGCTGCTGCTGGGCTTCTACCACTCCTCAGTGTTTGGTATGCAGGGGTCACAATTGAGAACAAGAAGGCTGCGCAGCCACCAATCTGAGACTGGGTAACCTTCATCACTCAGGCCACTCACACGGACTCTACTCAGACCAAGTCCTTTACACTACTTCCAAGCACTTTGCAACCTGTTCTCTATTGTGTGCTTCTCTCTTATTTTGTATATTTTTTATATTCCTCCTGTTTGTATATAATTTTCATGTTTGTTATTTTTTCTTGATGTCCCACTATTCATATTTTATTACTGCACAGTTGGTGTGGAGCACCCACAAATTATTGTACATGTACAATGACAATAAAGACCTATTCTATTCTATTCTAAGTGCAAAGAAACGACATTTAAGGAAGACCAATAGGAAGACAAGAACTGCTTAAATTCCATTTAAAGGGATGGAAATTAGACCATTAGAAACTTTGACTTTGTTCCGATGAGGACTAATTTGAAATGTTTTAATTCAGCTGTTATGTCCTTGTCAGGTGGAGAGAAGGTGTAAAACATGGAGCTGGAGGTAGGATGGATTTGGGGGTCTTTCTCACTGACATATTCAGAATTCAAGACGGCACTTAACCAACATCTTAAAGAGACAAACCATGCCATGTGGTTTCTGCTTTGTACCTCAACAGGAAAACAAGCAAAAATCCCACCTCTGCCTCTGTAAGACCTGCCTGACCAAGAAGTACCAGACTACCAAGCCTTTACAATCACTGACTTAAAACTAACTGGGATGGTTTGGAGCTGAGTGTAAAGAACGAGAATGAAAATCAGGACCTCCAAGTCCGAGGCCATGGTCCTCAGCCAGAAACGGGTGGAGTGAACACTTCAAGTCAAAAGCAAGTTGGTTCCCCAAAAGGAGGAGTTTAAGTATCTCAGGGGTGTTGGGGACGAGTGAAGGCAGTGGTACAAATGACAGACAGCTCAGTGCCACATCTGCAGTGATGAAGATGCAGCACTGGGTCTGTTGTGTTGTTGAGAGAGAGAGTCGAGCAGGACAGTAAAACTGGTGATTTCTACGTTTTCTACTTTCAGCTTCTTCCTACCCTTACAAGCTCTGGGTAGTGCGTGAGATTGGTGATACAAGCAGCAGAAATGAGCTTCCTCCAAAAAGTGGCTGGGCTCTTAGTGATGGGATGGAGAGGAGAGCTTTTACTTCTCTACACTGAAAGGAGAAGGTTGTGATGGTTTGGGGATCTGACTAGGATGCCTTGTGGATGCTCCCTGGGTGTTCTGACCATGTCCTACAAGGAAGAGGCCCCTTGCAGATCCCAGACACGCTGGAAAGATTACCTTTGTCACCTTGCTTGGGAACATCTTGTTGCCCCCTCCCCCCGGCTGGCAGGGTGATCTGGACTCAGATGAGTGACGGATGGATGGATGAACTTCAAAGACTATAACATTATTTTTTAAACAGTTTGAGGATTTTCATATTTTAGAAAATTCAAATGTGTTATTCAATTATTTTGATCTTTTTACTCTATAATGCAAAATATGGAGGAAAAAAACAGTGGAAAGTCCTATAATAAATAGATGTGTTGAAACCTTTCACTGGTGCTGTATTTGAGGAATGTTTTTCAAGATTTTCATCCTTAGATCAAACCAATGAAGCACAGTGCCACAGGCAAACACACAGATGTCAGGAAGATGAAAACACATCTTTGGCTTGGTTCTTTTCATGGGATTTCTTTACAGCAAGAAAATATTGAATAACACCAGTTTTCTCCCCAGAAATTCATTTTTATATATTTAAATAATAACTAAAATTATGAAATAAAATAATAATTAAAACTTAAATGACCCAGGTTTTTGACATCAATCTATACTTTTCCCCCAGATCTGGCCTGGCCCACTGCAAAAGCCTTTGAAACAACAGACTGACTTGATGCCCACTTTCATTACTGGACCACAACACAATATTGGCTTCTTTGTTTTGTTTCATTTTTTTATAACCAGAAACATAGAAGCTGGGTGACAGCAACAGACACACATTAAAACACATTAAATACACATTTGTGTTTAATGTGTGTCTTTACCTGGGAACAGAGGATGAAGGTGAGTCGCAGGAGGAAGCAGCAGTGTAGACTAAAACATCAGTGGAGCTCTGACTAGAAGTGTTGTCCCTGGAGAAGGTATTAGGTCATGAAATAGGGCCTACAGAGTATGTCGTTTGACAGCAATAAAACAAAGAGGTGACTCTTGGAATCAGCTTATTTTGTGTATAATCATAGAGGGTTTTTTTTTTTTTTTTACTTTTACAGAGAGTGAGTGGGGGTGACACATAGCTAGAGCTCGTAGGTCGGACTCAAACCCAGGTGGCTGCATTTCAGCCGCATGGCGTATAATTACCTGCTAAGCCAGGGGACTAAAGTCTGATTTAAAAAGGTTAGGATCATTGTAAACATCTATATTTATGGACTGTAGTGGTTGTTGGCCAACTACAGAATTCGCTACAGAATTATTTAAAAGGCTGTATCAAGAAAATGAATAATAATAATTTTCTCATGTAAATTTTGGTTGGTAATTAACTGCAATTGGCAGACTATTTCTATTGATTTATTGATTACTTCAAGGAGTCAAAGTAAGGCCACGCTTTCCTTCTCCTTTTCAACCAATGAGTTCCTTCAGTCTACATTTATTTTTATTTTTTCTAGCGTTATGCACTGAGATGAATGGAACAAATAAAAAAAAAATGTTTAATGAAAATTCAGCTTAGTGACAACTGGTTTACCTGCTGTTTACTGGGTTAGGGGCGGGGTTAACCAGGTCAGCCATGGCTGAGGGGGAGGTGCCTACAGTTGTCATGACAACAAGTTCAGGGTCCAGGATGAAGATCTCTTCCTGGGAGATTTCGGATACATAGTTGAGATGTTCCTGAAGGTTTTAGCAAAGAATCAAACGAGAAGGTATCATTAAGGTCACGGAGTGAAAATGACTAAAAACTACAACTGGGCTATAAATATACAACACAGGTGGTGAAACCTTACCTGTGCTCGATCTATCCTGTAGAAACGATCAGCTGTCGTGGCTGAGGAGACACAGAAAGACAGTTTTAGCCAAATAAATACAACATGGGAAAATTGCTATTGCTGTAAGCATGTCTTAAATTCGGCTCATTTAAAGCAGATTGCTGCAGGCGGTCATTAAGGTTCAGGTCAGGAAGAAAATAACTTTGAACATTGTTAATCTGTACATATGCTAGCTCCCACCTCCTGTGCCAATTACTGTGGGAAAACCAATAGCCTGCAGAGTAACAAGACAAGACGATGCCCCCACAGGGTGAAAAAACTGTTGTTTCTTACACCATAAAATAATTGTATCTTATTTCAGTGTAATAGGGAACTTGCATTCATTTTGTGAAGACCAAATTAATGACTACTGTGATGTAACAATGAGTTTCTAGCAGCGGACTCCATTTTTGTCCCATTTCACCGAGTTCACCTTTGCTCTGCATCATTATAATGAACATGTACCAGTTTTACTTCATGGTCTAGCACAGCCCAGCAGCTGTTAACACGATTCCTTTCAAACCATTCTAGGAATGTTATTCTAATGCCAGGTTACGTACAGTTTGTCCATCTGAGCAGCTGGTGTAGGAAATATAGTCTAATATAGAAAGAACTGATGAAATTCTTTGTTGATGTCATTAATCAATTCATACAGTGACATAAGTTAATAACAACAAATGTGAAAAGTATTTTGGTCAAAATAAACAGCAAAAATGTATTTTTTCAAAAGTACTTAAAAATATCAGCCATCACATAATGTGTGTAAATTCTTTGTTGGGTTAGAGTAGAAATACCACTGATCACATGCATCCTCCTCAAACACATTCTTCTTATCTCTCTTTCAGATAGATGTTGCATCTTTTTAAATCCAGTTTTCTGCTCAATGCCAATAGGACACAACCCAGGCAGAGGTGTGTGTGTGTGTAGGAAGCCTGGTCTTTCTCTATGATATTTTTGGCAAGTTGCTCTGAGAGATAAATATTCATGACATTCTCCAAAAACCAGGATCTGATGGGACTATGTTTTATGTTATTTTGAGGACGTGCTAACACAGAAACCTGTTTACATTAGAGAACTGTGTCAGCATTTGTCCTGCTCACACTGCCTCACTCTGCCTGTGATAATGCTGCATTAACCTATGATCCAATTTTCTTACAATACAGAAAATGAAACTTTGTCAAGTAGTAGTCCTGGGAGTGTGACTGAACCAGCCGTCAGTACTCCTCACAGATCTACAGCAAACAAAACCACAGAGAGTACAGATCTCGATTGTAGGTCACTGACTGCGTTCTTACAATCAGATTCTACATTTCACAGCAACATGTGGTGCAAGAGATCTGACATTTCGTGCAATAGATAACAAGATTGAAAAGGGGCACTCAAAATGTAACAAGATGTGTGTTTGTCCCTTTCTCCCAGTGGAACACCAAAAACCAACCAACCAAACAAACAAACAAAAAAAACCCACCAGTAATGTGACTTCTACCACTGCCTTAGAATAGAAGACAGATTATTCCTACACAACGTTACAACCCTCACAGTCAAGTATGACTAGGTTTATCTGTCACTGGTAATGGTGACTGCACATATTTACTTTCTTTTATTTATCAAGCTCTTTTATGAAGTTATTAATCCACTGGTTTGGTTACTTGTTAGCTTGTTTTATCACCACAAAGAACACAAGAATACAAAGTAAGTGTACATGCTGGCTGTGTCAGTTAGTAACATCAAGCCTCTGGTAACGCCACACTGATATAGTCTATCAATAAACTTAATCTGCAAAATTTGTAACCATTTGTGACAGACTATAAACATGATTCCTCTGCCATTATGCTTATGAATGCATGCATTAATTATATAACACATCCATAGTAGCAAAAACAAAAACATGTATGACTGATTTGGGCTTCATCCAAGTTAATTAAAGACCAACAGGCAGCTGATCAAAACTGAATTGGTAATTGCCATTTAACTTTTCAAACAGGTAAAATGAGTATCGATATGAGTATTCAGTGTTGGGGAGTAACGGAATACATGTACCGCCGTTACGTATTCAGAATACAAAATATGAGTAACTGTATTCCGTTACAGTTACCGTTTAAAAAGGTGGTATTCAGAATACAGTTACTTTGTTGAAATAAATGGATTACACGGCGGTACTTCCCTGTTTCATATTGTCGCGGGTCAGGACTGTTTGGGTTTGTTTGACAGCTATGTAATGTTGTTCCAGGCGGCAGCGTTACGGTTGCCATGGTTACAGGGTGACGCTCTCTCTCTGCGTGCTTCCTGGGTGAGAGAGCGCCTTTTTGTTGTTGTTGTTGTTGTGCTAAGCTAATAGACAGAATGCTACAGGCATGGCCCTAAAGAATGTAGCATCATGGGCAGTGTAGTCCGTGCCGCAGGGAGAATGGACTACCGTACACGTTATGTGTCTGTGAGCGAGGGAGGGAGAGAAAGGAAAAGGCCGAGCTGTCACGGAGCAAAAACGGGAGCTGGAAGCATGTAAATATAATAATAACCACAGCAGCCAAGAAGAGTGCCTGACGAGCCCATTTGTAAGTAAGCTATTAAGACTCGACTGTACACTGTGTTCGTGTTTTCCTCCGGAAAAAATAAGTTCCGTTGGAGCAGCCTTTCAACGCCTCTCTCTGTCTCCAGCAAACAAAGTTGACCCAGACAACAAAGTAAAGCTAGTTTTCGGCTACCAGCCCGACACGGAACCCACTGTATTAGCCAGAGGTCCCTTTACTACTGTTCGGAGCCGCGGACCTTCAGTAACAGTAATAAATCACAGCAATAGTACATTCACGTAGTTGTAAACAGCATGATAATATATTAAGTAATCCAAAGTATTCAGAATACGTTACTCTCATTGAGTAACGTAACGGAATACGTTACAGAATACATTTTGGGGCATGTATTCAGTATTCTGTAATGGAACACATTTTAAAAGTAACCTTCCCAACACTGTGAGTATTTATGTATAAGTCATACTCATGAAACAGGATATCACCATAATATCATCATACTGGGTAATGACTTTGAAAAAAAAGTATTTGAACTATCCAGTCCAATCCAGTGGAGCACTGTATCGCAGCGGTTTAAGCAAATAGTCATCAGTCTTTACCCTTAACCTTACTGTAGACACAAACCTGTGGAAAACCAGATCACACAGTAACTGGATATTAGGATAAAGGTAAGGTAAAAACGACTATTATTAAGTAATACTTACAGTCAAGGAAACACCACTTTGGGGACAATCTCTGTGAGCAAAGATTCTTCGGCTTGGCTGCCTCCTCCTGAATGACAAACAGACAAACCTGATTACAGGTCGGTGGACGAGACAGTAAACAGAAGCTCAGCCGAAGCGAGGACAAGATCCTCTGGTGGTACTGAAAGTCTTGTTTTTCAAGCAGTCATGGCTTCTTGTTCAGCTCAAAAGTAGTCATTGCAAATATTCTCCTTCAAATTTACTGCAAGATGAATATCTGTTTTGGGCCACATATACCGATAAAAAAGCCATGAAAATATGACAAGATTACCAGACATCACAACAATGGTGGGATTTGGTTTTAAAATGCCTACATTGAGTCATTTTTACACATTCTCCTACTGCTGAATCTGGAGAAACACCTGTGAAACAAGCTGCATTCACATTTAAAGTAGATTACTGACCCTCATCAGGTGTGACTGTTAGCTAATTACATTTAATAAAGACCAACACAATTTACATGAAGAGAAACATGTACCAACAAAACATTCAGGGACTATCACACCTGACCATCAATACATGATTCAATTCAGTTTTATTTATACAGCGAGAAATCACAACAACAGTCGCCTCAAGGTGCTTTATATTGTAAGGTAGACCCTACAATAATACATACAGAGAAAACCCAACAATCATATGACCCTCTATGAGCAAGCACTTTGGCGACAGTGGGAAGGAAAAACTCTCTTTTAACAGGAAGAAATCTCCACCAGAACCAGGCTCAGGGAGGGGCGGGGCCATCTGCTGCGACCGGTTGGGGAGAGAGAAGGAAGACAGGATAAAGACATGCTGTGGAAGAGAGACAGAGATTAATAACAGATATGATTCAATGCAGAGAGGTCTATTAACACATAGTGAGTGAGAAAGGAGACTGGAAAGGAAAAACTCAATGCATCATGGGAATCCCCGACAGCCTACGTCTATTGCAGCACAACTAAGGGAGGATTCAGGGTCACCTGGTCCAGCCCTAACTATATGCTTTAGCAAAAAGGAAAGTTTGAAGCCTAATCTTGAAAGTAGAGATAGTGTCTGTCTCCTGAATCCAAACTGGAAGCTGGTTCCACAGAAGAGGGGCCTGAAAACTGAAGGCTCTGCCTCCCATTCTACTTTTAAATACTCTAGGAACAACAAGTAGGCCTGCAGTGTGAGAGCAAAGTGCTCTAATAGGTACTACATAGGTACTACAAGGTCATTAAGATAAGATAAATGATGTCATCGCACATTAGGGGCCGAGTCCCATGGATGGACGTATGAATTCAAGAATTTGTAATTTGAAGAAATTACTTTTCACTTTTCATCCAGTTTTAGTTGTAAGGGGTCTTTGCAACAGCGGGTTGTCTTTTTAATGAGCCTTTACTGAGTGGGCACATCAGATGACCGACACGTTCATTCATCCATTCCTGCCTACTGAAGACCTTCAAATTAATATTCAAATTGTCTTTGGCAATTTAAAAAATAAAGAGCTGTCACATGTTTAATCCACATATCCTACAGCAAACCAAGTACAATAAAATTACAAAATGTTTCTCTATAACGGTGGGTTCACACCGGACGCGAAAGAGGCGAGCGAAAACACCCAAACGCCCCTAATGTCACGCGTGCACATTTGCACCTCAAGCGTATCCAGGGAAAATCCACCGCGCCTCAAAATTGCATCTTTCCACGCGCGTGAACCGGAAATGTGGGAGGAAGTTGTGCCAGATGTGTTGTGCTGCAGATGTCCTCTGAATAAACACATTATCTTGTTAGCGGAAAGGTATTTGTACATCAGTGGGAAAATATCGGGACAGTAGGCGGGCTTGCTAGCTTTTGCACGGTTTCATCGGGTCAGTCTGGAAATTAAAAAGCAGAATGAATGAACTTACCAGGTTGCCCAATCTCCTGACTAATGTGCCTCCAAGCTAGGTCCATTTTATTCCTGTCTCGGTAGAAGTAGCAACTTGCATCATTTAGCTCTGGATGATTAGCCACGGCACAGATGAGCTTTTCCTCCATACGGAGTGACTGGATCTGCCCCTTTGACCTAGTTACAGCCACGTCACCGGCCTCCTGATTGGTTGTCGGGGCGTGATTTGACACCGGAGTTCATATTTTCCAACTCAGCGTGTGCACAAAATGCAACACACGACCTGACGCGCGTGGTTTTCTTTCGCGAGTCACACGCGCCCCACGCGGTACACTGACGCGCGTTTCACGGGTTTTGGCGTTTTCCCGACGCAAATCTGCCTCCGCATTTTCGCCGGACGCGCAATCGCGTGTCATCGTGCTCTTTCCATTGACTTTACATGTGAACCTGACGCTCTGGCCGCCTCTTTCGCGTTCGGTGTGTGCGCACCGTAAAGCAAACCAATTTAGTTTTAGTCATAAAACTAGATTTCAGTTTGCAAACAACAAAAGTCACATCAGGATAAAGCTGATGTAATCACTGTTCCCTCTGAGTAGGTGCGACACAGCTGGGCCTGGAGTTGTCCTGTACATATCCAGTCACATTATCTTCTCGAGTTATAATGTCAAAAACTTGTGACAAGAAGAAAGTTGCACTTCTTTATATAGCCTCATTACTGCAACTTTTTGTATGTTGATATGGTGCAGCCTTTTTTTACATCCAGTCTCCAATTAGTTTAGAATGCAGCAGCAGGACTTTTTAACTAGATCAAAAAACAGACAGCACATTACTGAGATTCCTGCCTCCCTGCTCCGTTTCCCTGTTAGTTGTAGACTGAAGTTTGAAAGCTTGTTCTCTGTTTACAGAGAAGTAAATGGTCTTAGCCTGGTATCTGTGAACTCCTGCCCCCGTACTACACAGTCAGACACCTAAGATCTCCAGACCAAAGCCCTGTGTCTGTCCCACAGATACACAGGATTAGGAGTGAAACAGCAGATTCAATCATTATTTTTTCACTCTACATCTTTTTTACTAAAAACACACCATCAGTTCTGACTGACTTTGCCTGACTTCTCAAACTAACGACACAACCCTACAATAAATCCTTTGTTGTGTTTTCAATCCACACCACCTTTGAAAGTATTTGAGGGTCAGGAATATTTTTATATTATGAATTTATTTTCATTTATGGCAAATTTGTCTGGCCATGTCATTGACTGTTGAAGTGAGGGGGCTTTCTGGATTCGCTTGATTAATTGCAGGATAAAAAGGGGTTAAGCAGCAGAAGTTAATCAGACAAGAATTCATCATTGCAGCATTCTTATGATTCTGTTTATTGGGGTTTACTGCTGCCTGCTATAACATGGATTATACCAAGAGATGTGCAGTGTCCGTTTTTCTACTCAATGTACTGCTTATAAGGTTGGCGAAACCTGCAGTCAGCTGGGTGAGTGATGAAACATTTCTCCCATGACGCTACGTCCAGATGAACAGAATTACCTTCCTGGGATTTCCTTACCCGGATGATTTAAAATCACTTGTTGCATGCTCAATTTGTTTATGAATGTATTTAAAGAACTTCTAAATTTCTGATTCCTGGTTCCTGTGTGCAACAAGAAGATATGAGAGATGGGGTGGACGCGAGCTTCAGGGCCATTATGTAGTCCCCCTGTAAAATTTCCAAAGTCGGTTTGAAGTATAAGGAATCCTATATTCAGAGAAAAGCAAATAAAACTGAAGAGAAGGCCAAACAAATTTGAAAGTTTTTACTTTAAGTATTTTTTTTATATCACAATAAACTCAATTTGTTTGTTTGTTGTTTATTTTTCAAGCTTTATTATGTTTGAGAGCATTTCTCTGATTTGAATGGTTTCATGATAACGAGTACAACTATGGGAGAGTGTGCTCCAAATTTCAACCCTCTAGCTTTGAAAAATGTATTTTTAAATGCCATAAAATATGGTGGTGCAGGCCAAACTATTAATTTTTTAAGGAAATTCAATGGAATTTCTAAAGTGTAGCTGAAGTTAAGCTTGACTTTTGAAATCCCATTTTTCTGAGGTCAAATTTGGCCTAAAAATATCTGACTGACATTGATTAAATAGTTCTCTGGCTCTACAGAAAATTGTACTTTGAAAATACTGCAAAAGAGCTCAAATTTGGCAGTTTCCCTATAAAGAAATGTATCATCATCCTATATGTTTTTCAGGGAAGTCAGAGATGGTAAGGCTGAGAATTTTTCTTTAATTGATATGGAATGACCCAGCTGCATGTAGTTCTTAGAATCCACGTGCAAAAATGCTATGACTTGCATGGCTCCTAGTAAATGAAATCATTTAATGATTTGCCAGGTAACCCTTGAGTTCAGCACTGCAGAAACGAAAGAAAAAGTCACCTTCCAGTAGAAGTGGCAGGAAGAGGACAGCTAAAGAAAGTTGGGTTTTTTTCTCTTTTCAAACAGTAACAGAAAGGCTCGCTGGAGTAAACACTTCTCCTACTCTCCTCTGTTTGTCTTTACTTGCCTAATCCTGCTGTCATGTTCAATACCAGTCTCAAGCTGAGTAAAATGCCTGCAGGCTTTGAAAGAAAACCTACAAACCCTTCTAAAAAGTTTGACTTATCTGAGTGACTGCGTCTTCTTTGCTTTCTCCGTCTTCACTGTCCTACTTAACCCTTATTCTGCAGAAAGCTCAAAGAAAGCAGACAAAGAATGAGTGAACTAAAATGCCGACAATACTGTAGGAACAGATACCGGAGTGAATAATAAGCAAACTTTGTTCAAGTGAAATGCCTGTTTTAATTGTCACTGCTTTAAGATGCATCGTCTCTCATTTTCTCCTGAGATGAGACAGGATCAGCCAATCGCTGCAAACGATGTAACACATGGCAGCAGCTTTACTGGCACACACACACAAGCAACAATAAACTGCCTAAAACAGCCATTTTCTAGTCAAATTAGATGACAGATTTTAAGAGGATGCCAAGAAAGGTTCACCAAGATACACAGAGAGATGCGACTGCCAACCAGAACAGCTCCTGAATATGTTTTCAACACATTTTGTGGATACTGAATGAATGCAGAGGGCATTACTAATATATATTTTGTGAGGTTTTTAGCTGTGGTACCAGCCCTCCATCTAGCTGTAGTAGCAACAGCCTAACCAAGGTGATCCATCTCCAACAATATTTTCCAGCTCTTCCTCAGTAAATCCCGAGGTACTCCCAGTTCACACTGGATATATAACCCCTTCAATGTGTACTAGGTGTACTCAGCGGGTCTACTGAGAGCCTGTAAAAACTCCACTTAAAGAACAGATTGGATGGACTGGCAGAACTAAAGCCCTGTTTTACAGCTGTTATGTAGGCGTATGCATATTACAGAGCTCTGCTTTGCAAAGAGAAAGATTCAAAATACTGAATATCCTGCAACACACAAAAAGTTTACTCAGTAGGTGGTTGTAGAAGTAAGCTATTTTTTCTCCCGATCCATCACAAACTGCACCAGTGAGCATCAACAGTCACCAGAGAGCAGAAGATCAAACCGCGAAACAGGCGTTCATTATTCTGGTTGCTATGCAACACAAAGTCTGACAGCAACTCCCAAATTGTCTTCTATTAATGATCTCGCCTATATAAAATTAGGATGTCGTCGTTAAAAATAACATTTACAGTTGGTGCTGCTCTGATTGCACCTAATGAGGAAGATGAGCTCATTGTGATGTGGATACATGGTATTCGACAGGTTCAGTTCATCCACAGTGTTTGTCTAAATACAGCATTCACTAGATTTACACTTAAGGACTTTATCTGCTTTCCAGCAGAGTACAGAAAACTGTTTTTCTTTATCAAGTGAATGAACTCTCTGCACTCTCTGTAAAAACCTGGCTCAAAACTGGGTTTTACCTTTGATCAACAACTGCACAGCTTCTAAATGGTGAATGATGTGGTTCATATTGAGTACGAAATGACTTCTTCTTTGCTTCATAAATTTTGGACTTTAAACTCAGAGTTAGACGGACAGACCCATTTACCAACGCACTAATAGAATAGAATAGAATAGAATAGAATAGCTTTTTATTGTCACTGTTACAAGAACAGTGAAAGGCAGTTTGGCATCTCTCCATGTGTGTGAAGTACACAATAGCGTAAGTATTTACACAATGACAAATTTACATTTACACAAGAAAGATATGTACAAGTTATACATACACCTGCAAACATACACGCACATACATATATGTATATATACATATTTGCATCCGTACATGCATACACACACATATTTCCACATACACGCTTACATCTATATACATACACATACATGCCATCTAACTAGCAGGTGCATTGAGAGGTTTAATTATTCTATTAGAATCTATTAGAATAATTAGTCTAATTACTCTGATGCGGTCTTACTCTAAAGTCTGTTAAAATAAACCACAGGAAAAGAGAAGCTGCATGCTTATGAACACAACTCAGATTGCACCGGCTAGCGTTCAATAAAAGCACAGCAGCTACATCCCATACAACACACATATCAGGGTGACAGAACATGAGAGTATGGCATCTCATCAGCAAATTCCCCTTGGCTGGCTCAAGCACAGAAAGAACAGAAAGGGAGGAAGAAAAGAGAATCTTTGATACAGACTCACTGGAGCGCTGAGCAGGTGAGCTAGCCGAGTTCTGAGACTTGTCATTAAGCTTCGTGATTCATACTAACCTGTTACAGTCTGTTATTGGCACAGTCATTTTTGAAATGCAGTAAGTTATTGTCATTAAATAATGTGTTGAAATGCTGGTGCCTCTTCAAAAATGTTGAATATAAAAGAGTTCACATTGTTCTTAATTTAATCTTCAAAGTTTCATATATTCTATATATTTATTACAAGCATAGTGAAATATTTCAGGCCATTTTGATTTTAATTATGATGATTGTGATTTATATCCCCTGAATATCAAAAATCCAGTATCTCAGATCATTAGAATATGTCATACCCGTAATACTAATCAAAACAATCAATTACTCGTTTTTAATCAAGGCTGGCTCCATCGCTCTGGACGAGAGATGTGGTCAGAAGTTTACTCATCGTGGGCATGCATGTCATGGTAATGTCTGGCTTTCTTTGAACTCTTCTTTCTCCAGCCTGGAATGATTGTACAGCATGCATCTTTAAAGACTAAAAAACAAGTATTGGGTGCACAAGTTCAAATTTATTTTGGATTTTCTCTAATCCGCACAAGGTGAACAGTATTTATACAGTACAGGCTCAAATATATATGTACACCACCAATAATATTTGGTTAAATGTTCACCCCAACCGGTCGCAGCAGATGGCCGCCCCTCCCTGAGCCTGGTTCTGTCGGAGGTTTCTTCCTGTTAAAGGGAGTTTTTCCTTCCCACTGTCGCCAAAGTGCTTGCTCATAGGGGGTCATCTGATTGCTGGGTTTTCTCTGTATGTATTATTGTAGGGCAGGGGTAGGCAACCTTTCTGATGATGAGTGCCATTTAAAATTTCCTCAGAAGTCAGAGTGCCATATGATTGCATTAGCAATAAATTTAATAACGCTCTATATGAACAGTTACACATTATATGGAACCACTTTATAGAATTATATTTGTTTGCAAATGTTGGCAGCTATCAGCGAATAGTTATCAGCTATTTTGAAACAAAAAAAAAGACACTTTTTATTCATAACAAGAACTCCATAACGGCAAATGAACTGTACAACAGAAAATACAAATGCTATTTATGGTCTCCTCACAACAATGATAAGAAAAATAAACTGGGCCAATATGGTATGTTTGTTAATACAGAGACACACATGTTAATGTGATCTCTGGTCTCCCACTCAGAGACACAGGTCTCCGAGTGTCCAGCATTCAGATGGCTACCTGAGGACACTCATGTGAGAGAAAATCTGCTCACACAGATATGTAGAGCCAAATACTGTCAATAAGGCCTCTGCAATGTTCTGAAGACAGTTAAACTTGTCAGGTAGTGATGTCCAGCAGGTGAAAATGAGTTGTAGAACCCTCAGCACCACTTATTAAAAATTAAAGCCTGTTAATGAAAAAAATACATGCATTTAAGCGTGTGCACTCAATTATTGTCTCAAGTATAGTCATTAGGAATAGATGCTGTATGATCATTCCACCATGGACAAGAACAGGGGTGGGGAACTCCAGCCCTCGAGGGCCGGTGTCCTGCAGGTCTTAGATGTGTCCTTGATCCAACACAGCTGATTCAAATGGCTAAATGACCTCAACAACATGTCTTGAAGTTCTCCAGAGGCCTGGTAATGAACCAATCATCTGATTCAGGTATGTTGACCCAGGGTGAGATCTAAAACCTGCAGGACACCGGCCCTCGAGGCCTGGAGTTGCCCACCCCTGGACAAGAAGAAGAGTTCAAAGAAATTATTAAAAGCCCCAAATTGCCAAAATGTTCTTGTCCTTGAGGTGTATGCAAACTTCTGACTACAACTAGAGTTTTTGTGTAGATTTCTTAAGTAATAGGTAAAGCTGGAATTGCAATAGCCCAGCAACCTTACTGGTTGTTCAAACTACTCTAACTTCAGTTTCATTGATTACCTAAGATGCCCATTGGAAACCTACTTCAGAGCGATTCACTCTTAGAATTAAAACCTGATTACTTGAGTTGGCTTTACTTTGTGACTAGTCCTTTTGGAGCTTCAGGTGGTTTAAGTTTAAAGGTTTTCTAAAGCACAAGTAATTAAAATTAGCTGTGCAGTTTGGTCTGTCCATCTTCTCCTTAATTGCTCAAGTTTTAATGGTTTTAATATTTGCTCAACAATCCTAGATATCTCAAATACAACTATAAATAGACCTCTCAAATCAGAACTGTAATAATAATAATAATAATGCATTGGATTTATATAGCGCTTTTCAAGGCACCCAAAGCGCTTTACAATGACATTATTCATTCACGCTCACATTCACACACTGGTGGAGGCAAGCTACGGTTGTAGCCACAGCTGCCCTGGGGCAGACTGACAGAGGCGAGGCTGCCATATCGCGCCATCGGCCCCTCTGGCCAACACCAGTAGGCGGTAGGGTAAAGTGTCTTGCCCAAGGACACAACGACCAGGACAGAGAGGCCGGGGATCGAACCGGCGACCTTCCGGTTACAGGTGCCCTTCCCAACCCCCTGAGCCACAGTCACCACCTGTACTGTGTAATTTTTTGATTGATTGATTCAGAAGAACAAAATCAATGACTTGAAGAGACCATAAGTAGGTAGTGCAGTTTAGTAAAAGAATGAATGAAAAATATCTACATTTCTTGGTAACTGAGTATTCATGTTAACTTTTTTAATAATTTGGGGATTATATGACAAACCCAAAATACTTTGCACAACAGGTCAAACTCACCAATTAACTTTGCTGCACACAAACAACACCACAGATACCACACGGATATACACAAGTAATCGAAATACTTCAAGGTCACCAACACATGAAGAAACTCAAACCGAGTCAGATACAGTACAGCATGCATCATGCAGTCACACTGAGACACATGGGGAAAATCTCCTTGAAAACAAAACTCTATTGTAGTTTTTAATCTTAGAACAATATCAGGAATCAAAGTCTGCCTCTGAGATTGTTCTCAGACACATTATGTAACCTCACGGTGTGTTTTAGTTCCTCTTCTCTCAGATTCTGTTTGTTTTGAAGGTACTTTTATTCATGTAGGTGCAGCCAGTCTATAAACATCTAAATCGGAGATGTGTGGTAATTCATTCTCTTCTCTGACAGTGTTGGGGGTTACATGGAGAACGAAGTGTAGTGAAGAGGCTCATCAAGAGGAAAGGAAAGACGTGTCTGGATGGTATGAATGGAAATAGCACTCAGTAATTTGCAGCCATGCTGACGTAAACTGTCATTTGAGGAGAGACTGGGAACTTGGTTTTGTTTTCTATGTATAATGTTGCCTTGTTTTGTTTCGCTAAACAGCGATCTTTATAAAAGCCATCATTCCTAAATCTGTTGCTGGCAACAATACTGCCATTTAGTGCTCAGAAAGCAGCGGTGGATGACAGAATAGCTAGCAAGAATTAGTCCTGCAGAGTGTTATTAGGGGTTGTCACCGAGCTTAGAAGCGTCTGTGAGGCACCGGAAGAGACCTGGTTGTGTTGACATTACACATGAGTTGGAAAATATATAGTATGGGATATAATCTGGGAGCTAATGGCTGCACTCATTTCTGAAACAAGATGAATGCTGCAGTTTCTTGAAAAGGGGGATTTTCGCTGGATGCCCCAATTGAGTCAATCTTATTTAAGTAGAACTGGAGTGATAAGACCAACACTGACTATGACAACAACATTAACACAGATAGCTCTACCAGGGTTGTTAACAAAATGCTGCATTAGGTCTGAATGAGCCAGTGAAGAAAGTCACAGCTTTCAACACCCGGTGTAAAGAACATTACTGATCATGGCTAAAAGAGATGCATTTGGTTGGTTGATGGTGGTAGACAGGGAAGCCAGATTCTTCTAGTTTTATGTTTTGCTTGAGAGAATGGCAGGGAGAATGCCTCTGAAAGTAAGATAGCTATATACAGACACCTAAGGCTATTAACCACAGATGGATCTAGGTTTGGTTTCAAAGCTAGTGGTTGATCTGCTAAAACTAGAACACCTGTGTAAGACACATAACACCTAAAATGTTGATGAGAATCTGCAGTCATGGTTTTGTAGGCTCGGTGCAAGACCTGATTTTTTACCACAGTAACACCTCACTTGATGCTGACTCATTAAAAATCCATTTCATCTATTGTGCTCATCCTACATCTTTAAACTCTGCTGTAAAAAAGTGTCACATTTGACTTTTTAAAGCAAGGAAAAAAAAAAAAAAAAAACATCTAACATCTCAGTCTAGCTTTCAGACTCCATTAGCTGTGTGACAGCATATGTTGTTTGTTTGTTTATTTTAAATCATTAAGTCTGTGTTTAAATATGGTTAAAATATGGATTCAGGATGTAGTAAACAGATCCCAGAATAGTTTGGCAGACTAAAAGCTGGTCAGACAGGAAATCTGTAATGTCACTGGCTTCATTTCTTTGGTAGCAAAACTCCTCTGGTCTTTCACACATACAGTACAGCAGGTTTCCATAGAAACTATGTGGACATTACGCAACCATAATGGATACTGCTCATGCTCATGTGATATTTAGCATCTGACACAAAGAGAAAGGTCTAAAGCCATTTTTTCCATTCTGGCCAAACTGAAAACTGAGCTGGAAACAGTGGTGAGAAGGAACATCATGAAAGAACATGCTGCCACAGATAGTGAAACTTTTCTGCAAAGAAAATTTCTTAGCAATTTCCAGGAGGGTTTGTACTTAAACATGTACATATGTATGTTTCAGTATTGGCTTCCTTTATCATGTAAACTCATGTAAACTAAAAAAGGTAATTTTACTCAGTGTTCGTCTCCTTGTATTGATTGATTGATTATACTAATATACCACTCTCTCATCTCACAAATATTCTCCAGTTAATCAGTTTCAATCTGAGAAAGTTCTGCTTCTCATTGACAAAATGAAATTTTGAAAGTAAAAAAATAGAGCAGCTGAGTGTAACTGACTTTAATAGAACTTATTTAGCTTATTTTGTCTTGTAGATGGGAGGGTTATAGCCATGTCTTTAATAATTGTATCCACGTGCCTTCAAATACACAGATAGCAAGAATGAGCAGCAAATATCGATCAAACTTTATGTGGAAGTGAAACGTGTCCACGTGAAATGTCTGAAACACCTCATTGTTAAGAAACACCACGTGGAAGTGACTCTGTGACACTGTGCCAATGCATACCATCTTCTTATTCTTATATCTGTGTGCTGTATCTGGATGCACGCTTGTGTGATGGAGTAAATATTCCATCAGTGACAGAGGACTACTGATGCCTTCAGCCTCTCACTCAGTCACACTGGCTGTCAGAAGTTACCGCTGCTCTAGCTCTGCTCTGCGGTTTTGAAACCTAAAAATAAATGTTGTTGTATTAATTGATATTTTCTAAGGTCAGCATTTTGATAGAAATGTTTCTACTGAAGCCTGAACCCACACTTGTTCACATTTTTTCACTCTACAGTTTTACCAGTTGTCTAGTGTAGAGCAAAACCTAGATATGGTGTAAACAAAGTTTCAAGATTTTTTATTTTGAGATAAAAATCTTCATCAGCTAGTATGATGCGATTTGCTCGATTGTGCCTTTTCTTTAAAAGTTATTTGTCTAACCTTCCATTTTTTTCTAACACATTTACCTTTTACCAAGTAAGTCTGCAGTGCGAGAGCGAAGTACTCTAAGGTCAAGGTGCTACAAGGTCATTAAGATAAGATGGGGCCTGATTATTTAAGACCTTGTATGTGAGGAGCAGGATTTTGAATTCTGGATTTAACAGGAAGCCAAAACAGTAGAAATCTGCTCTCTCTTTCTAGTCCCTGTCAGGACTCTTGCTGCAGCATTTTGGATTAACTGAAGGCTTTTCAGCGAGTTTTTAGGACATCCTGATAATAAAGAATTACAGTAGTCCAGCCTGGAAGTAATAAATGCATGAACTAGTTTTTCAGCATCACTCTGAGACAGGATATTTCTAATTTTAGAGATGTTGCACAAATGGAAGAAAGCAGTCTTACATATTTGTTTAATATGTGCATTGAAGGACATGTCCTGGTCAAAAATGACTCCAAGGTTCCTCACAGCATTACTGGAGGCCAAGGTAATGCCATCCAGAGTAAGAATCTGGTTAGATACCATATTTCTAAGATTTTCAGGGCCGAGTACAATAACCTCAGTTTGATCTGAATTAAGAAGCAGAAAGTTAGCGGCCATCCAGGTCTTTATGTCTTTAAGACATTCCTGCAGTTTAACTAATTGGTGTGTGTTACCTGGCTTCATGGACAGATAGAGCTGCGTGTCATCTGCATAGCAGTGAAAATTTATGCTATGTCTTCTAATGATGCTGCCTAAGGGAAGCATGTATAATGTAAACAGAATTGGTCCTAGCACTGAATCCTGTGGAACACCATAATTGACCTTAGTGGGTGAAGAGGACTCTCCATTTACTTGAACAAATTGGAGTCTATTAGATAGATATGATACAAACCACTGCAGTGCAGTACCTGTAACACCTACAGCATGTTCTAATCGCTCTAATAGGATATTATGGTCAACAGTATCGAACGCAGCACTGAGGTCTAGCAGGACAAGCACAGAGATGAGTCCACTGTCAGAGGCCATAAGAAGATCATTTGTAACCTTCACTAAAGCTGTTTCTGTGCTGTGATGAGCTCTGAAACCTGACAAACTCTTCAAATAAGCCGTTCCTCTGCAGATGATCTGTTAGCTGTTTGACAACTACTCTTTCAAGGATGTTTGATATGAAAGGAAGGTTGGAGATTGGCCTATAATTAGCTAAGACAGCTGGGTCTAGAGATGGCTTTTTAAGTAAAGGTTTAACTACAGCCAGCTTGAAGGCCTGTGGTACATAGCAGATTATTAGAGATAGGTTGATCATATTTAAGATCGAAGCATTAATTAATGGCAGGACTTCTTTGAGCAGTTTTGTAGGAATGGGGTCTAAAAGACAGAGGATTATTCTGTATGCTTCTATCAGTAGCAGTCAATAACCCAACTATGGTAGTCTAGTTTTTCTATAAAGTTAAATAAAACTGCACTCTAAAGATAATGGAACAACAACAACAGAACAAGTCAGTAATATTTTGGCCAATAGTCACAACTTTTTACTGCAGATCTCTCACTCACTCTGGATGCTCTCATATTCATGTGCAGGCTATGCACACCATAGAAATCAATATTACCAAGATAAACTTTTAAGGGGGATTCTTAATCAACCAAAACATTCAAGCTAATAAAAAATAATCAGTTTCATTAACAACAAAAGGAAAAACTAAATTTTTAAATGTTCTTTACTTGATGTATTTGATTACTGTGAGCATTCGGCTTTGCTGTTACAGTGCGATCGGATATGTTCAGTAAATGTTGCTCATCATTGTTACAGAAACAAGTACGTTTTCCGATTAAAAATAGAATACAAAAGTGTTGAGCAAGCTTTTATTTCCCATGTGTCTCTGAGCCAAACAAGTGTAGAACATATAGCCTGGCATTTTACTACCAACCTGCAGTCCCACAGATATAGGATGAAGAGAGCAGAAGTCCTAAAGGTAAAGATAAGAGCATGGGAATGTAGAAGGAAAAGTGGCCAGAAAAAGTGTACGCACTCACGCACAGACGTGGAGCTTAATTAGCTTTGCTCCAACTTTTAAAAAGAGTTTTCGTGCTTCTTCACGATTTGTGTCACTGCATTTTTCTATTTAGTGAAACAGAACAATAACCCTTTCATCTCAACATTCATATCTCCTCTGCCCTTGTTCTCTCTTCTTCTTCTTACCTCTTGTAATCGCTGGATGTGTTCTCTGCAGGTCTCTAAGTCACTGTCACCAGGAACCACGATCAGTCCCAGAGGAATGGCTGGAGATGCAGAGGAACAAGACAATTATCCAACAGCACTTTGATATCTACTTATACACTGACACTCGGCTGCAGTCCTCAGGACCCTGAGACTTTAATTCTGGTCATGTAGCAGGGTGATCCAGAGCTGGGATTCCACTTAAATGTTACAAAATATATATGTGAGCGGTCTGCAGTACTGTGGTTCCTATGGGCCAAACTGGGACCTACAAACTGTTTCCCCCACAGTAAGTAAACACCTTCATTCATTTAATGTAAGAATTTAATTTCCCTCTGACAAAACGAGCAGCACATGGAGGAGCAGAAGACATTTACTTTAAAATTAGTCATTTTGAGTCCGTAAAATGACAACATATTGGACAACTCCACATCAGATGGTTTTCATCCAAGGCCAGAATTTAATATTTAGTGCCAAATTGATAATGGCATCAGTAACTTTTATTTTAATAAATAAGCCTGACCAAGCTGGCTTCCCATCAGTAAGCCGATGTGGATGCTGAAACAAGAAAAAACTGCCCCATGAGGCAGCCCAGGCCAGCAGCCTGCTGCACCAGCACAACACTGCTGGCTGAACATCACACAGCTCATTGTGCTGGAAAAGCTGTCAGACTGCGTGAAGAGCCCTTGAACCCACACACACACACACACACACACACACACACACACACACACACACACAGATACTAAACATCTCAGTGAGGGAGACAAAGTCTACGGTTGCTTCACTAACAGCAGCCCAGTAAAAGCTTGACAGGATCCAACAGTACTCAAGAAAAGTGTGGCTTGTTTACTTTTCTGCTAATTGACTTCTCTCAAAATATTTCTTGAAGGCAGGCGCGGACAGCGGTCTATTAGCCAGACACACCTTCAAAAAGTCACCACAGCGCTGCTTTCAAAAGCAGCTGCTGCACACACTGACCTTTTCAAGTAACAGACAAGGCAAAAACATGTAGAACCAGTAAAACAGGCAGATTGTTTTCCAGGGAAACTGTGAACCTTCCATACAAAAAGAAGAATGCCTTCATTCTCAGACTCCAGTGTTTACCTCCAGTTAGCCATAATTTCAACACTTCAAAAGATCCCTGCTAGTGTTCGGAAGTGTTATTGCAATTTACAACAGTACTACTGCACTTTTAACTTCACGTTTCTATTCTTTTTCCATTGTGCTTTTTTCAGTGGTTTTGATTCAGCAGCTTGCACATTTGCAATTTCTACTCTGTTTTATTTCCTATTGACTTGTGCTGACTGTAAATGCAGTCAGTTTACAGCTTACAGATATTAAGCTACAACTAAATACAACTAAAAGTGAGCTGGTGTTTTGCTTTGTTAACACATCTCACAGATGGTATTAACAATAAATGTAATGAAACCGTATAGTTATTAAACATCCTTCAACCTTTATTAAAGAGTCTCTATTCTATGCTTAGCGTGCACACAGAGCCACAGGAGTGGCATTGAGATGATACACTGTGCCTCTGGGTATGAAATTTCTTTTCTTTTTTTAATCGTCTCCCTGAGTGTGATACATCTACAAGCTGAGAGCAGTGATGGACTTACATAATGAGAACACAACGGAAAACTTCTGCAAGCAAGAACAAAGAGCGAGGTATAAAATATGATGCTAATTATCTGAAACCAAAACATACTGAAAATATATTGAAAAAAAAAAAGCAATGAGGTAATGCCACTATGAATTCTTAATAAGCAATGAAAAATATTAATATAGATATTTCCACTATGGGCTTGGCGTAAGACCTGCAATCATATGTCGTCTTTGCAAATGAAAGACATAAAAAAAGACTTTTACCATTATTACCAGTTTACAGTGTTATGAAACATGCGGTTTGTAACAACAAAGGTAACAGCGCCACAATGTGGTCTGACATAGCACTGCATGTGCACTGCTGCAAAGCCCACTGACTGTAATTGTCTCTAATGAGGACGATAATAGAGCCTTCCCTTTTTATATTCCTGAAACATCGGAGATGTGCGCGCTGTTCCCTGCTGTGTCTGTGCAGCATGTAAATGAAATAAAGAGGTTTGATGCGAGTACAGCGATGGAGAATGACTGAGATGGAGGCTGGGTAGATGGCTGAAAATGAGCATGTTGACCTTCACGCCTCTTCTCCACCTTTCAATCACTGAGCAGTTTTTCTTTCCTTGTCAGCCTGAAGATGCTGCTGTCATTCAGCTACGCTACATAAGCTGACAGTTTATCGAATCTTCAAGCCAACTTTTCATTTAATTAAATATTTCTAAAAAGTTGGTGGAGGGGCATGTTCATCACTATGTACTCCTGTCCCTACTTCTTTGAGCTGCTGTTATCAAATTCAGTTACTTGCATCCCAGCCAGCAGGAAATTCAGCCAAATTCCTGGTGTTTGAGTGTTGTGTTGGCCAATCGACAACACTTTACTTGATAAGTGACAATACAGCCATGAGACCAGAATCCATACATAAGATCCAATGGTACTCTTGGTACAGTGTCCTCAGCTGTGTCCCTGGAATGTTGACTGAAACAGATGAAAATATTTGTTTGGCAAACAGATACAGAAAGCACATGGTAGGCTGGGGTGTCCTGTATGTTAAACTGAAGGGATCCTCAGTTATCTGCTTGGGGCAGCCTCATAATAGTGATATAAATATTGTCCTAATAACTTGTGTGTGTGGATGAACCCAAACTGAATAACTTCATCATGTTATAAACTTCCAGTAAGGAAGCCAGGGCATATTCTACCTAAGTACAGGACTACAATGACAAAAACATAGGAATATTTGTGACATTATGAGTGAAGCATGCATACAAAGACAGAAGCAGAATGCGTTCACAGCGGTGCATCAGCAATGTCACTGAGTGGACACACAGATGTTAGTAAGGGTGTCTCTCCTTACATGCTTGCCGTAGTTTGTCCTTGTCGTAGTGCAGAGCCTCGTAGTCAGCCATGCTGATCCGACTGACTCTGATCCTCAGCCTCTCCGGGACCGGCTGCTGACTGAGACACAAACACGGCCCAAACACTTTTAGCAAATGCTCAGTGACACCTGCATGTGTCATATAACGTACGCTGCTTGAAGGGTTGGATTTGGCTGCTGCTGCAGTGAGTGACTAAAAAGAACGTACTCATTGAGGTGTGGTATAGAGGTTCGTCGTTTGGTTTTCTGAACCATATTGGCCTGGTTTCTGAGGCTGATATGGATGACTGATGGAGCAAGTCTGCAAGGTTCGCCATCCACCTAAGAGCAATACAAAAGCAATAGCCTCAATCAAAAATGCAATCAGCTAAGCAGACCCAAACCCAAACCCACAGATTGATACCCAAATGTACTTAGACATCAGCAGAAGACTGAAGTGTTACTTGAGAGCCAGTCAGTGGGAACGATGGGTGTGTAAACAGGAAGCAGGTCCAGTGACAGTGTGCTAGCGCTGGACGTTACCTCAGCCCAAAGGTGTACATTCAAATATTAAAAAGGACATGGCTACAGAAAGAGGC